>NW_004797442.1:741174-742199 GCF_000002075.1 Aplysia californica
TTTGTTTCAGATTATGGATCGACAAGGCTACAGTGGCTACGCGATCAGAGACTATTTTGCTGAAATCAACAAAAAGGAAGGCATGATGATCAAAACAGAGGTACCTATTCATTTTTCTTTCTTATCTTTAAAGTTTGCAAGTTGTTGCTGGTCTTACAATTTGTTTGTTATTTTTGCTGCTGTGCATCCTGATTATATTATGTTCTTGTGTTTATGAGTGGAGAAGCAGGAGGGCCTATAATAATGAGTTTTAATTTTCGTGTAGCTTGGCTTAAAAAGTGGATTTTTCCTGTTCTTCTTTTTACGGTTAGTAAAAACAAAGAAAGAAAAGGGTCCCTTTCCTGGGTCTTGTTCGGAAGCTTTTTCACCTTCATCATGTCGTATTACTGACTAATTTTCTCGACAGTGTTGTTCTCATAATGTCGTATTACTGACAAATTATTTCAGTTTAGTTATAGTAAATGTTTTACGGCATTTGCAACGCAAAAAGGTCATATAAGTGCCGAAGATTAGAGGTGTTACAAGAGAGTAACAAGCACAAAAAAGAAGGACGATAAATGTTTGATAGGAAAGAAGAAGCAAACCACACCAGAGCACCCGCCAGCCACTCACAAATTATTTCATCTTCAGTGTGGTTCTCATTCTAAAGCGTTGTTCTCATTATGTCTCATTACCGACATGTTTTCTCTAAAGCGATATTCGCATTAAGTAGCATCACCGATATGTTTTCTCCAAAGTGTTGTCTTCATAATGCTTTCAAACATTTGTCCCCAGTCCGAAATTCTGAAAGGCTACGAGGAAATTATTTATTCTCGCATTGACCCGACCCTGAACAAGTACTTCCGGGATCACCCAGGCTTACCCATTAAGTAAGTTTGATTAAGGGGCTTGAGAAGGTTGATGCATAGAGTTGGCTGGGGAGGGAGGAGGTTTGTACACATATTTTTCTGCTCATTAGTATACTCCCAGAATCTATCTATCTATCTATCTATCTATCTATCTATCTATCTATCTATCTATCTATC
>NW_004797442.1:745553-748688 GCF_000002075.1 Aplysia californica
GATAGATAGATAGATAGATAGATAGATAGATAGATAGATAGATAGATAGATAGATTGATAGAGAGATAGATAGATAGATGGACGTTGAGTCGTGAACACCATTACCAAGTATTTGATAAGAAGTCTTGTTTTATTTTGACTGGTACATTTAAAAGCTAAACCGAGAAGTGAACTCTCTATTCATTGGAATATTTGGCTGAGTAACCTTTCTGCCCCAAGGCAAGTTGTTTTTAGTCCTTGATAGTCTGATTTAATTGTAGAAGTTATTGTATTTATTAAATAAAGCAATATCATTGCACCTTTAGCAACTGGCCAATCCAAATTTCCACAAGAACACCAAACAGTTTGGATGTCACGTTTTGGCTGCTAGTTGTAAGGGGTAAATTCCTGAGGTGAAAAAATACACGGCAGAACTCTTTAAAAAAACAAACAACAAAAACATTCTTATAAAAATTCTTATCCACATTGACTAGAAATGGCTAGCTTTTAGAGCGACGCTTCCAGCATTTGATCTTAATATGGACTGTTTTATAACATGCCAGTATAAAACAATTTTTCTGAATGATATGAATGATTTTATATGCTCGTTTCCCTTTCTTTTACACTTCCAGGCAATGATTTCTTTACTTTAATCTTCTTGTGTATGTTTTCTCCTCAGAATGGGCTACTATGATTCTGAGATCTTCCGCGCATGTCGGCTGGTAGTAGATTCAGGCATCCATGCTTTCAAGTAAGACTTTCTTTAACTTTTGATAAGGGAAAGTTATGAGATGATACTACATTTTCTTGTAAAAAACAACTTTTTCGGCATACTACAAAGGCTGACTGAAACGTTTTGCCTCCTTTCTGAAATTATCACATCAGGAACAGAAACTTTACACAAATTAAAAGCTTAGGATGTAATTTTGAGTTTTGTCAGAACTTAAATTTTTATGCCTGCATTGTACGGATTGTCTCTTGTTTTCTGTGACGCTTTTGACTAGATTATTGAGGCTTGTTGCTCATTGGCACAACTATGTTGTCAGAGGTGGTGATTATGTGTGAAAATAAAGGTAGATATTGCTTACAATCTTAGCTTTCATTTGAAATGAAGTTTGAGTTCGTGGCATAATTTATTTGAGCATTTTGAGCTAGGAGGCAAGACTTGTCTGCCAGCTCACATATTACGTCATCGGATTTGGAAGTGTATTGATAATCGTTTATCTGAAGGGATACCGCGTTGAATGTGACGGAATCGACAAAACCAACTCGGATCATATTGATTCAGGTGGACAATTTTCAAAGCTTATTAACTGTCAGGAAAAGACATTGTGAAGTTGGAAGCGAATGTTTAAATTAAGATTGAACTTTATTTTCTATAAATATGTTAAAGAAAGTTAGCAATACCTTACTGAACACCCTCTGCCTCTTACTTTGAATGCACTACAAAAGTAAGGGAAACGAAAATGAAACTGGAGTTGAAAGAGTTGAACATCTTGGGTGGTCAAATGAATACGGAATGTAACACTAATTTATTGTGCCCTAGTGCCATCTGAGATGATTCTTGCGCGAGGCCTATACATAATACGGATGCACTTAAGAACAATTGATGATACACCAAAAAGGGCCGCTAATCGTCGATGCTAATCGACCCCATGGTTGGGGTCAGCTATGTTCTCTACCAGTATTTTGGTGTGGTTTGCTGGGGTCATGGAATAAATGACTTAAGTGACTATGATTGAATAAAGGCGTCAAGGACATATTTTCGAGGCCAATAGATCACTTTGAATCTTTATTTATAGATTTATTTGTTTATTTTTGTGAGGTTTCTAGTACAACTGAGCTTTGTGATCTCAGAATGTATAAAAAAATTCCACCCTTACTTCCGAAGCCAGAAGCAAATGAAGACATGTTTTATTTGGGATAATACTCTATCGGGAATTCATTTTTATAGAGCAAAAGCTTACACTTTGTGAATGGCTGAGTTTTCCACTAAAGTTTAATATTTAAAAAATATAATCAGCTACAAATATTACTTTCAAGAAAATGGTAAGGTAAAAAAATACTCAGCTCTTGTTGCATTTTCTGGTGGAAAAAGATGATGAAATGAAATAGATTTAGCGCCCCTATCAACGCTATTAGGTTATTTAAGAGTCAAGACCTCCGAGTTTAATGTCCATCTCCGAAAGGACCGAGTCAAGTGGGAAATTGGTGTAAAGTGCCTTTTCCCAAGGACACAACGTCGGACCGAGCTGAGGCTCGAACCCTCGAACACTTGCATATTCTTATATTACAACAGGTCCTGAGAAATAGAGTATAATGTGTTTGTATGGCTTTCATTTCAGTTGGACAAAAGAAAGAGCTGTGCAATTCTTCAGGGATCACACCTCAGAGTCAAAAGAAGGTCAGCTTCTCTCATGTTTATGAAATTTATATCAAATTAAAACAAATTAGTAAGCAAAAGTCTCTTGAGAGAATGACGACAGGGATGAATGAACATCCCATTTTTACGCTTTCATTTTTGCAGGTGCTGTTATTGTGGTTGTTGTTGCTGTCTCTGTTGTTGTTGTTGTTGTTGTTGTTGTTGTTGTTGTTGTTGCTGTTGTTTTTATCTACATATCAGTTCGCGTTGAAATTGTTTTGTTTGCGAATACTGTGCTAAGTGATCTGGGAGATATTTATTTTTTCCTTTCCCATTTTTTCCTTATCTGATTTTAACTGATTGACTAGTTGATTGTTTGATTGATTGATTGACTGATTGATTGATTGGTGGATTGATGGATTGATGGATAGATGGACTGATGGTTTGATGTATTGATTAATTGATAGATTGGTTAATTTGTTCATTGGTTGATTCGTTGATTTATGGATTGATTATATAGCTTGATATTTTTCATTCGTCCAGTCCTCTTTCTATCAACATGCTAAAGATTTTTTCCCACTTCTATTGTTTGGTTTGTTTATTTTTGGTTTTATTGATTCACTCGTGTTTGCATCTGATCCAGGTCTGGAGGTGGAAATTGACCGTTACATCACGTGGCCTGGCCAGGCAGTGGCCTATAAAGTGGGAGAACTCAAGATTAAAGAACTTAGGGAACGGGCGCAGCAACAGCTTGGTAAGTGTTTTGTTGGGCGTTTCTTTAGTGTGTGTGTGTG
>NW_004797442.1:748788-759236 GCF_000002075.1 Aplysia californica
GGGGAGATAGTTCAGCATTTTTTTCTCTTTTTCTGTGTTTTCGAAGTTGTCTTTTGGGCGTGGGAACTGAAAATGAAAAACAACCCGCGTTCGCCCAATAGCCCCACCCCCCCCCTCCCCCGAACTAAAAGCAAATACAAAACCAAAACCAAAACAAAGTGTAGAATTAAAACAACAACAACAACTGCAACAACATCAACAACAACAATAGCAACAACAACAACAACAAAAATGGTATAACGATTCTCCCGACACCCGATTTACTCAGGGGAGATAATATGTTATTTTTGTTGCTTTGAGCAAGCGTCCTTACTAAACTCGCCTAAAAAAGTCAAGGAACAACTTGTGTTTTCACCTGTCAAATTTGAACTTCAATATCTCGCAAACCCGTTAAGTTTACTTAACCAAACTTGGCACACGCACTGATAACTAGACACAGTTTGCCTGTACAGCAAATTTGCCCGCACCAGCTTCACAGCGACGGCGCAGGGCATTCTGAAACACAGCCGAAAAGCATGAAAAATGGGCTAAATTTCTCTGCTTCAGCAACATTGGCATAGGGACTGTTAGCTAAAACTAAGCTTGGCACGTGCTAAGCAGATGCCTTAGCTGTGAATATTGCTCACTTACAACCCTTTATAAGCCAGCGTTTTTCAGCGATGTTTCATTACAACACGATGGTCCAACCACGCTCGCTGCCTGACGTCGACAGAGGACGAGCCCTTGTCTGGCTCCAAGATGGCTCCACGTTCCGAGTCGTTGCACATCGACTTGCGGTGTTCCCATCAGTCATATAGAGGCTGCAAGAACGATGGTGACCAACCGAAAGGGTCCAGGACAGACCTCGATCAGGGCCACGCCGTTTGACCAACGACAGCATCAACCGGTTCATCGTAAGACAGGCCGTGACATCACGAACCACCACTACAAACCACATCAGGAACAACTACGGGTGACAGCAAATGTCCACGAGAGCGAGGTGATGGTAAGGAACCGTATCCGTAGAGCCAGGTTCGCTTCTGGAGTTCCGGCCAGGCGCCCAAGGCACACGCCGCTCCACAAAGCAGCTCGCCGGGTGTGATCTGCTCACCATTCACAGTGGACACGACGTCAGTGGTACCAGGTAGTCCTCTCGGCTTTCGGCACCCAGACAGGCGAGCCCACGTCTGGAGGCGCCGAGGAGAGCTGTTCCACCCTGAGTGTATCCTGCAGGTGGCGCCCTACGGTGGAGGCTCCGTTCTGGTGTAGGGAGGCTTCTCAGCTCACCACAAGACCCCCCTGTACCATATACTGGGCAATTTGACCGCGGCAAGTTACAGGGAGAAAATTATGCGTCCCCTTGTTGTTCCTCTCCTGCAGCAGATTAGACCCCAGGCTGTACTGCGGGACGACAACGCCACGCCACATTGCGCACGCATCGTGGGGGACTTCCTGCTGCAGCGAGCTGTCACCCGCATGGACTGACCAACTTGTAGTCCGGATTTGAACCCAATAGAGAACATTTGGGATCACATTGACCGGTGGATAAGGGACAACCACCCTCCTGCACAAAACCTTCAACAACTCTTGGGCTGCCTCGTCCAGGAGTGGCAAAACCTACCCCAACAAGTTCTCTGAAGGCATGTCCTGTCCATGCGTCGACGCTGTACTGAGTGTTTGGTCAAACGGGGTGGCTACACCCACTATTGACAATGTTCATGAAGAACTATGGCTGTTCAGACTTTTGAAATCCGACCAGTATGATTAAAACTCATTTTACATGAACTTCTCGTTGTTGTTGAAATCTGAAATTGTACACACTTAACCAAGAGAGTCGAAAGCATCTTTTTTGAAAAAATGAATAAATTTGGTAACAGTGTTCTTCAGTTATCTTTCTTTTAATTTTTGTTCCTTGACTTTTTTGTGCGAGTTTATGTCCCTGAAGCAGCTGTACGCATGTGGTGTTGTTATATTTTTGCTTTTTATGGTTGGCACAGAACTTGACATATCATTATTATGCTTCTCAAAGTATTTAAAAGCTTTCGTTTGAGGATATTATAGTAGTAGTTTGGAAACCAGAGAAACGTACTGGAATCTGAAAAGTGCGTACAAACAGACAGACATTTGTAGCCAAAGGGACAAGCTCCATAATGTAATTAGTGTAGTTCAGTTTACTGACAGTGATGATAGACGTCATCCTTTTCCATGTATTCTCCTCACTGCCTTACCCCGCCCACTGATTCGTTCCCAACAATTTTTTGAGTGTGGTTTTTGTGGGCTTTTTGCAGAAAATGAAACGCTAGTTTTCACAATGTAATACTGACTGAAGAAGATACCTGATAACAGTTTCATTAGAAAAGAGTAACCTTTAGGTCCACTTTGGCATGAGGATCAAGCACCTTATCTCTCTGTCCACTTAGACAAAGCATGTCCCTGTTTTGACATTTCCATAATCACATCAACTCCATAATCCTCTATTATGTTCGATAAAAGAGAAAAATATCCAAACAATAAAGGTCATTTAGGAGGAAATGCGAGACAGACAGACAGAAACAACTGATGGAAATGAAAGATACAGTGCCGACAAGTCACGCCCCCCAATTCCCGCAACTTATTTTTCTTTTCAGGCGAATACTTCGACGTCCGGGATTTTCACATGGTCGTTCTGGAAAATGGCGCTGTCCCGCTGCACATCCTTGAGGCCGAGGTGTTAGAGTGGATAGAGAACCACAACAAAGATCAAGAGTTCGATCCCGAAGACTGCGATTGTCCAACAGCCCCTAGAGGCAAGGCCAGATGCCATAGGTCAACCGCCACACGTAAAGCGTCCTTTTCCGATCCCAAGAACAACAACGCCGTTGTGTCTTTCCAGCCGTCAAAGCTCAACATATTTGGAATTTTATGTTTGGTTTTATCGTTTCTATTTCATTGGAATTCATAGTCTCTTCCGTTTGATAAGCATTATTATTAATGCTGTCTGCTGTTGTTTTCATTCGGTCCTTTATAGTGGGCATTACTTGAGACTGACTGAACGTTTTTTCGTTTTTCATAGTGGTAGTAGTTGTTGTTCAGATTACTGTTGTGTGAATGCAATGATCAGATCGTTTGTTGGTTTTACTCTCCCCAATGCCAGGGTATTATGCGGGATATTTGTGCTTTGTTTGGTTGGGTCTAAAAAAATAATCGTTATTATTTTTATTGGTCCTGCTGCATGTACGTTGTTGTTAGTGCCGATATAGTCATTCTTGTATTTACTATTTTTAATACACACGGTCAAAACTTTCATTGTTGATGTTGTTTTTGTTGCTGTTATTGTTAGTCTGCTTTAGTCTTTGAGGACTGACGTGTTCTTACGTCTCAAATTGTAACACATTTTGTGAGTTGTTGCTGCCATAGTTATTGTCGTTCCTGCTGTTACTGATATTCTTATTTGAAATCTTGACTTTACAACCCCAATAGATATTTATCTAAAATTTTCTTTATTTTTTTGGTGCAGCCGTTAGGCACATTGTCGTCGCGCAGGGAAGGCGTGACTTTGATTCTCGTGACGGAGGAATTTTTATCTAGCATTTGCATCTTTCTGCTAGAACGTTACCTCTCCCAACCTGAGTTGGCCCTTACAAGAGAGGTCGAAACAATTCTATGATTGCAATTACATACTTTTATTATTGTAATTCCAGGGCGAAGAGCTAGACCCCAGATGGCCGCTGGATCGGACAAGTAAAGTTAAAAAGTTGTATTTCTTGTTCTGTGGTTCTGTATCCTGTAAAGGCGTATTGCTATTACTGTTGTTAATGCTGATATATCCTGTCTCCCCACCCTCATGGTGCACCCCACGTTATTTTGTTATCGTACTAGTTTTGGAAATTTATTCTGCTATTTTTTTAAAATGTACATCCTAGAAAAAGTTATGGGTTTCATCATGGCACCCAATTACTCCCACCAATATCACATTATTATGCTGTGCAATAGATTCTTTGTTACAGAAAGTCTGAAGAATGATAAGAGAAAATGAAAGAGTAATAACTATGTTCTGTTCAGATTGTAAATATTGTATCCAAGTGCTTGTGTTAAATTATTTGCCTGTTTCTCTGAATGCATTGTATATAATAAATTGATGATAAGACGTACAGTTGGCTCCTTTTTGCTTTCTTTTTTATGCTGGGATTGGGGTGGGGGTAGGGGGGGGGGGCTCTTCTGGTATCACAAGGCGTATCTCTGAAGTGGTCGACCAAAAATCTTTTACTATATAGTGTATTGGATTTCTTTCCTTCCTCGGCCATCCAGATATCCATATACAGTTTTTGAAGGTCCTAATAATCTTCACATTCTCCAGATTCTTCAGATGTTTAGAGAGACTTTTGATTTGCGCCTTGTCACCCGGATATGACACGCTGATCTTTTTCGATTTTCTGTTGCTAAGGCAGCGGTACCGTGTAAGACGAGCATAGTAAGTTTCTGAGTTTTTATATTTTTTGCTGCCTACGGTAGCTGTACCCTGGTAATGAGCATAGGAGGAGGTTTTTGAGTTTTTCTGCTTTATCTAAGACTAACAAGAACTCGATCCTAGAATAAGGGTTTGAACTGAAAATGAGAAAGCCTTACATTTCCCAACGAACCTGTTTGCCTGGAGCATGGAACAAAATGTTACAGTGGCCTAAAAATGATCCAGTTGAATTTGTCAACGGACCCACGATTGTAAATGTATATGGCGAAAACGTTTAATGTAAGAAAGTCGGTGTGCTCGTATATCACTGGTACAGTTTGTTTGTTTTTGTGGGGCTGGCGAATATAAAAGATGAGCTGGGTGTCTGCAGAATTCAAAGATAGCAACAGGCTCTCACCGAGCTGACATTACTGACAAGCTTATTCGTGAAGACATGTCGCAGTCAATTTAAGAGACTAACATTTCTGAGACATTCGAAATCATTATCATCATCACCAATGCCTTTTACCCATGGAAAGTTATAGGCCACATACAAGCTCCTTCCGTTCTTCTCTGTCCTGTGTCACCCTTCCTAGCTCGTTCCAAGTAAGCTTAATCTCTCTCATGTCCTTTTCAACACATTTCCTCCATGTTTCCCGTGGCCTACCCTGCCTCGTGCTCCCTGTGGCTTCCACTGAAGCGACTGTCTTTTGATGCTTATTTCTGATCAGCTGGGATTTCGTAGAATATCGGCTTAGTGGGTCTTTAAAAAAACTGCCCGAAGAGCTCACAATTCAGCACAAGTAATCGCCTAACATTCGTTCAAACTGCAGCGAAGGTGGTACGTCGTTTCGGAATCCAAAAATATTTCAAGCGAGCTAATGGCAACATGAGTTCGATGTGATTTTGTAGATTAGAACTGTGTTCGTCATGCTAGTTCAGACACAAATTGGGACTCCGTGACAAGAAAGCACCCAGCCCTATTGTCAGCCAACAAGTATACATTTCACCAACCAGCTAAGAATATTTGTGACCCCTGTGATTTTGGACGCCAAATACGATCCACAGCGCAGACTGTTAATGCAAAATACTACTGTGAAATAATAGACAAGCCCAAGAAGACTGTTCGTTGAAACCGATAATAAAGATAACAGTCTGGGACAAAAACAAGGCAACTGTACTCCACACAAAGCGAACTTGACTGAAGACCGGATCCATGGACATCGAAAAACGTGGAAGGTATTGCCGCTTACTCCACATAGGCTAGCCGGCCTGACCTTGCTCCATTCAAGTTTCATCGTTTTGAGCCTTTAAAACGTCAGCTAACAAGAACAGCCTTTCAGTAGTTTTAGAATTATGATTTCATTGCATTCGTCTGATCTGGTGGTAGAGCAGCACCACTACTACTGGATCTTGCATTTTAACTATCCCTCTGTTGTTTCCGTCTGTCTTATTTTCCCCCAAAACTTAATAGCCATTACTGTATCGATGTGCTTCTCTCTACACAACAAAACAAACAGACAAACAAGCAAACGTCCGAGACTGTCTCCAGTTTTTTAAAGAAGTAGATACATTATCTAATGCGACGCTTGAAACAATTCGTCTACTGTCGTCATGATGTCAGTATTTAGAAGTCTACAACATACAGTACATAGTTTGTCCTGACCCATGTCAAATAGAGTATATTTTTTTAAAGCGGCCACGTCCCTCTTACTCGTACTTTTCGGACAGACTTTAGATAAAAAATACAAAACAAATACAGAATATCCGTTTTTACCAACACCACAGAAGAAGAGGAAGTGGAGATTTTGGCTCAATTTGTGTCAACCTTTACTCTGCCAGAATTGGTGTCATCGGCAACAGCAGAAGCCACAAGTCTATTATTATTATTATTATTATTATTATTATTATTATTATTATTATGATGATGATGATGATGATGATGATGATGATGATGATGATGATGATGATGATGATGATGATGATTATTATTATCTATATTATAATTATTATTATTATTATTGTTGTTGTTGTTGTTATTATTATTATTATTATTACTATTATTATTATTATGATTATTATTATTATCCTTATTATTATACTATTTAAAAAAAATCATTACATCACCAAGAGATCGTTGTTTTGTTTTCAGGGGAGGTTTGAATCCTTTTAATTGTTGTTTTGTTTTCAGGGGAGGTTTGAATCCTTTTAAAGATAGACCATGTGGTACGTTTAGAGAAATAAACAGTAAATAAAGGGTGAACTAAAGATAGATAGATAGATAGATAGATAGATAGATAGATAGATAGATAGATAGATAGATAGATAGATAGATAGATAGATAGATAGATAGATAGATAGATAGATAGATAGATAGATAGATAGATAGATAGCAAGAATGAAAAAAAAACAAAGACCAAACTGCGTAAAGAATTCCACACATGTGCAATTTAAACTCCTGTGTGTTATTTTGCCCTACAGAAGGGTTAACTAGTGTTGTTGTCCAGGGACTTTATATACCACAACTGTTGAATTACAAAATTCCACCTATTCAGTACCTTGTTCTGAGAGATTTGACGTAAAAATACTGAGCTTCACATTTTTTCAAGCTTTTTCAAATGCAATTTTTGGAATATTTTGATAACGGCTCCGAAAAATCTTACGATTTTGATAGAGCAGATAATTTTGTTTTCTGACCTCATGGTCTTAGTTACTCAAAACGGCCCAATATGTCAGTATTGGCCGGCTGTTGAAGAACGCCAGGGGTGATATGCGTCACGACACGGTTGAATCAGACGGTCGTCAATGTTTCGGTATATACCGCTATTGGTGTCATCTTAAACCCTGATCATTTGTTTTGCTTTTTAATGAAAAAGTACCCATCTATGTTGAGTTGTAGGCAAGATATTTGCCAGTGAAGGCGGTGCGGTCGCAGTGTTTCAAAGGTAAGAATAGCCCATAAATGGCTGCCAAGGTTTGCTGAGCTTCAAAGCTTGTAAACTGTAAATCAACATTTTTTTATTGTTGCCTTTAGTCCACGTTTTCCCGTAAAACCCACACAGAAATGAGTTTTTAAATGGACATTAAATGTGTTAGGGTCAAAAAAGAATATTCCCTCAAAATTGCCTAACCACCGGAAAATTGCTGGGTTTTTGTTGTTGTTGTTGGTATTTCATTAGTTTGATGAAGGCCTTATTTCGTCACATTGCCACACATGTGTCAGTTATCTTTGCTAACCCGTTATCGTGTTTGCTCTGACATTAC
Source organism: Aplysia californica (assembly GCF_000002075.1). NCBI lineage: Eukaryota > Metazoa > Mollusca > Gastropoda > Aplysiida > Aplysiidae > Aplysia > Aplysia californica. The sequence goes on from NW_004797442.1 coordinate 756,458, forward strand.
TATTGTTCTTGAACTAACTTCATTCGTCTAACTGAATGTAGTAAACTTGTAAGGAAACACTCGTTAAAAAAAAACCCTCAAACAAATGAAAGACAAACAAATCTGACTATTTGTACAACTTTGTCTTTTTACGTTGTAACATAATTATTGTAATGATAACCACTTCTTTTAATGCTTGACCTTTTAGCTTCATTAAAAACAATATGAAAAGACAAACAAAAAAAATTAATAAACCCATCAAAACTTGACCTCCCAAGGAAACTAAGTAATTATTTTCAAAGGGGTGGGGGGGATGGATGCAAACATTATTTATCAAACAGAGACGTTAGAAATGACCTGTTCTTGATTTCAGTCAGGGGTCACTCGTACCAGAGTCCGGCAAGACATCAACAGAGCAATCGGCGTACGGCTGTCTGTCTGAAGTCTGGATTAAAAAGGGTATGTCTGCATACAGTACATCCTTCCGCCATGTTGACATTCGCAGTCGTGGTATGTCTGTCTGTCAATGACAGCGCTGAGGGTGTTAAAAAAACACAAACAGGGTGAAGATAAGTCTTGCTATATATTGAGCATTGTCGACCACGGTTGAACAGCGGGGTTTAGATTCTGTTGCTTTTTTTCACTTCTACGTCTTCCATGTTCGTTGTCTTTGCTGTTGTATTTGTTGTATTTGCTGTTGCTGTTGTTGTTGTTTTGTGACGTTGTTGTTGTTGTTGTTGCTGTTGTTGTTATTTTTTATGCCACAGTCGTTGTTGTTGTCATTATTGTCATTCTTGGCCGTGGTGGTGTGTATTGTTACTAAATTTTGACTGAGTCAAAAAAGTGGACGGTGAATAATATATCTGCTACTACTGCTGCTGCTATTACTACAAGTACTACTACGACTTTAAAAAATTACTACTACTACTACTACTACTACTACTACTACTACTACTACTACTACTACTATAACTACTACTACTACTGCTGCTAATTGCTATTGTGTTATTACGACTATCACTAGGAGTTTCAGAAGAACACAATCATCAATATTAAAAAGACAGTAGTTACCTGAAATTTCTTTCGCCCACCCTCCTGCAGATTCCTCTAGCATCCCGACACTCTGTTGCAACTGTGGTCACGTGGTAGCGCCAAGAGTTTGTGCCGAGTTGGCGCTTACTGCATCTGGGAAAGACAGAAGAACAAAGTTATTGAAAGGGGGATGGGGAGGGGGGTGGGCTAGTGATGTTTGAATTCTATCTATGGAAGAAGGAATGATTATTGAAGCGTATGGATGTTTGTGTTTGTTTGAGTGTGTCACACACACACACACACATATACACACACGCACACACACTTAGCGACAGCTGATTATTAATCGTCAAGTTAACATGGTAAAAGAAAGGGTTATCACATCATTTTGAAGATAGTAGACAAGGAAAACCTCGGGAGAAATAACTGCTTGCATGTTTACACCAGATACAGACATTAATAAGTTAATTATTTAGTTGCATGGGCCTTGGTCCGGCTGAAATGTACGTATGCCAGCCCCACTCCAATCCCCTTCTCCCCCAAAAATAAAAAAAGGAGAAGAAACAAACAAACAAATAAACAGACAAACAATAAATACAAAAACAAAACCAACAACAACAAAACAAGAAAAAAAAACGACGAATCAACAAAACAAACAAAACAATGGAACAAGACAAAAAAAAGCAACAACTAAACTATGACTATGTGTATTAACATCTCAGCATTTTCAGTAGGATTCACGAATAAGAAATAAGAGAGAAGCCCGCACGCTGCGCACATCCACAAGAGGAAGTGCAGCTTTTGAATGCTCAAAATGTAGCAAACTCTTTTCTGCCAGAATTGGTCTCATCGACCACTGCAGAAGCCTCTAACCCTTCTTACTTTACCATTTCGCTAGAGAAGTTTTTCTCCTCTGCAAACGTGTTGGTTGTCATCAGATATTAATGAACGAACAATTATTTTCAGAAGACCATGATATCTGGGGTTTTCCGTTTCAACAAAAGTCCAGATGCCTTATGCCAAGACAGTCTTCCGTAGCCAACGTGGGAGATTGAAGACAGCTTCAACATTACCCAGTTGTACTCCAGTGTACAAATGAAAACATAAATTTGAATGCTTCATTGAGCACACGTATTCTCCAGAGATTTTGGTCTCTCTGACTTTTCTATACAAGATGTTGGTGAATGTGGTTGTACAGAAAAGCTATTAGATTCCGAAGTGGAGAAGTACTTCTTATGAAGAATCTCTAGCTGTCTTTCCCAAGGGTTGCTGTGTCCTATTTAACCAGACAATAGATATTTGCCAAAAGGCAATTTTCACTTTTCCACCCCTCCAAAACAAAACAAAAAAAGAAACGGAAAACTGACCCCACCTCCCCCCCCCAAAAAAAAAACCCAATCAAAAAGCAACAATAACCCAGTTTAATTACCTCATAGTCCGACAGTCCATTTGAAAGTCTTGGTTGAGAGGGTGGCACTGCCCGTCCAAGTGGCAGCCATCTTCCTCCTCGTGGGGTCTGCCGTACCAGCAGATGACCTTCCAGCAGGGGTTCTGATGGGTCAGCGAAACCACCTGACCGTGCCTGACCAGTCGGTTACCGATCCAGCATGACCCGTCAGCGTCGTACTGGTTTGGCCTTTGATTTGGAAAATGGAAGAATAATCGTGTTTGAGGTTTTTACTTTGTGTCTTTTTTTACTTTGTTTGTGTGTTTGTTTCTTCTTCTTCTTCTTCTTCTTCTTCTTCTTCTTCTTCTTCTTCTTCTTCTT
>NW_004797442.1:760296-761596 GCF_000002075.1 Aplysia californica
AAATCTGAAAAGAAGACCCCATTAAGTGTCAGGGGTTCGAAACAAGACAAGGCAAGGCAAGAATTATCACAATAGCACGCACAATATAATAACTGCCTATAGTTTTTTTCCTCGGCTGCTGGAGTTTGGAAAACCACAAAAGACTAGGGCCTCTGATAAGGACAATTAATGAGAGAATAAAAGGTAATAGAGCAAAGCTTTACTTTGTCGAGGCCTGCTTCTGTGGTGTTACAGTTAGGCATTTCGCTGCGCTGTCGTACGCAGAAGACACGAGTTCGATTCCCGTGTGGAGAGACTTTTGTTTATAGATTACCTCCATATTATGCTTGCCTGTCTGGGCGTTGTATTCTCATAGGTTGACCCTGGCAAGTTTATCGAAGCAGCGCGCCTCCAACATGAACTAGATTATGTAGATAAGGACTAAAACCTCAACAATAACGTTCTAAATATGATTATGACACGGGGATCAGATGGGTGGTCACTGGTGTGTGTCCTTGAGCAAGACACAACCCTAGCCCAAAAAACAGGGCGTTAAACAGTGGCGACCGACTGTGGCATGTTTGTAAACTATTTTGTATTAGTGTAGTATTGTGTATTAGTGTGTGTATTTCTGCATGTATTTATATATGTACGTATTCATAATTATGTATTAATGTATGGAAATGTATGTTTGCCATTGTAAAACAAAGTGCCCTTTCGGGACAAATAAAAAGTGCAATTTATTTATTTTTATTTTAGTATGATACCTTTGTCGAGAGAAGTAGGCCGCAGAAGATTGTGCATACGCCTCTCCTGTTAGTGTGGCGGCAGGCTGTTCTGCGACATCGATGTTCTGATCGGTTTTCTCCGTCTCCGTATCTAATGAAGCAAACGACGAGAGAGATTGTGTGGAAAGAACAAGTTAACACTTCACTACCTCAGAATTGCAAAGTTTTATCTTATATTTTTGGTCGTTTTGAGTTACTTAACCCATTAGATCAGAAACTAAATTTTCTATCTGCTCTATCAAAATCGTAAGATTATTCGGAGTAGCTATCAAGCTCTTCAAAAGATTGTATTTAAAAAAGCTTGAAATGTAGTGAAATTCGAAATTTTTTATGCCAAATTCCTCAAAACTAGGTACTGGGCAGATAGAACGTTGTAATTCTAGGGTAGCGATCTGTGTGTTGCTATTTCTGTGGTAAGGGTTCTTATCATGACGACTAAGCAGAGAAATAAAAAAGATTTGGGGCTAAGGGAAGGCACAGAGAGAGAGAGAGAAAGAAAGAGAGAGAGAGAGAGAGAGAGAGAGAGAGAGAGA
>NW_004797442.1:763616-771268 GCF_000002075.1 Aplysia californica
CACACACACACACACACACACACACACCCTCCCTCTGTCTCCCTCCTTTTGCCTCCAACTTATTGCCATATTACTGCATGTGTCATGGATACAAAGACGCCAAAATACTTGATCTTGAAGAAACTCTTACACGAAGAACTGATCATGGATTAACTTAATCCCCATATAAGATCTTTATCAATTTGATAATGATGATGATGATAATGATAATAATAATAATGATAAGAATAAGAATACAGCACCCATTTAGTTTTTGTCTCAGTTGCTCCTGAGGAAGCCCAAGAGCCGAAACGTTGAGCTTTTCTATTAAACAAATTTTACACTTTTTATATTGTTATGTTATTTTGTCTGAAATACAAACAAGACTCTCCCTCCTATTCTGCTTTCCAAACAATGATGATGATGATTATTATTGTTAGTCTAGTTTTTATTTTTATTCTTATCATTATTATTATTATCATTATCATCATCATCATTATCAAATTGATAAAGATCTGATATGGGGATTAAGTTTATCAATGATCAGTTCTTCATGTAAGAGTTTCTTCAAAATCAAGTATTTTGACACATGGAGTAATCTTCTGTGGCATTTTCATTTCAAATACAGATAACGTTCTTGTGGTCTCTTTATTTCAAATGTCATGCTTCGCGGCAGTGGTGGCATTACAGAGCCCTCCATGCGGCCCTCATTCAAAGCCTCTCCACCCATAGCTTTCGCTGACAGAAGAGTTCTTTTGTCCCCGCGACGCCCACAGGCCCACCAATGCAAACAGAAGGAAAAAAAGAAAATGAAGTAACATAAACTTCACATTTGTAGACCACCGTCGGAAAATTGCACATTATGAGGAGTCATCATCCTGGTTATTTTATCCTGGAATTTCCGGATAGTTTGTAAGTTATAAAGCTTTTGATTTGCTACTGCTTTTCATTTTCATATGTATGCTATTGTCTTTCAATTTGCTTTGATTATACCAACGTCTTATACAAAATTTTGAAGAGGCTGTCCGTTTATTTCAATGATTGTTTTTATCTTGTATGTATCTGTTAGGGCCTTGACAGACGAGATGTAAAAACCGCAGCAGTAGTTTCTGCGCAATCTGATTATACACTGTAGACAATGGGAGCGGTCACACGAGCGACAGGCGTTATTTTCACTCCTGGCGTAGCAGACGTGTGTCGCCCAAATTTTGCTACGCCGTGTCACATCGGCGTTTTGGTGAAGCACACAGTTCAAGGGACGAGATGTAATTACTGCCGGCGCATTCCTACAATTGTTGTTATTTTTTCTCGCTTCTCATTCAAAACGACAATATTCCCAGTGCAACCGCGTCTTCTTATCACGAAACAGATCGTTTGATTTTGGAAATGAAGAGTAGAAACATTATTTGGGACAGCACAAGTGAGGAATATATTTAAAAAATGATGCTTGGATAATCTAGTTGCATGCCAAGCACTCAGACCAGAACACAATGCTGCAAATGATGCACTGAAGAAACTTACATAAGCAACTTTTCCATTTTATTTGACCCTAAATCTTCTTTGTCGCTTTCTTTTTTTAAAAAAGATTCTTCTCATCACCATGACCAAAGCATCCCTGTCTTTCCGATCGTCCACGTTGAACTGGTTTTCTTAAAATTTAATGTCATTGATTGCTAGTTTATATTCTTATTGCGGTTTTTAACTTTACAAACCACATTTCCTAGATCATTATATATGTAAAAATAGTTTGGAGATACCGTTTGTATTCAAAGGATCTCTTATTTTGTGCAAGTAGATGTTTGCTGCCAAATATTCGCTACTTATCTGGTCTACCCTTGCTTCCGTTGTTAGTGTCTTTGTTGAACCAATTGTATTGAAAATGTGAACCCCAGATTTACTCCCTTTCTCACATGGAAAATATCTATGCAGGTTTTTGGCACATTTATTGATGTGTACAAGAATGCTGCAGATGCCATTTTTGAGACGTTGTCCATATCTTTAAGTGGTCATGCTGTCAAAACTCTAAGAATAGACAATGAAGAAGTTTAGCTCATTATAATTTGTTTCTTTTTACTGTCGCAACAGCGTTTATAAAAAAATAACATAATCTCTTTTATGATTTTTTCGAAAGATCTTTTGCATTCTAAAAACTCAATATGCCCCCCCCCCAAAAAAAAACACACACACCAAAACAACAACAACAAAAAACCCCCCCTAAAATAAATGACGAGCGCCCGATTCCACCTTACTGTAACACAAATGGACTTACCTGAGTGTAAGCGGCTTTCCACTATAATTTTAGGCGTGGTAACTTCACAATAGACACGTCCTGTCACAGCAAGAGCAGCTAGGGCCACAGTTATGTATCCAAAAATCGCCATTTGTGAACATTTATTGAAGACCTTGATAATCAGAAGAAAAACAAAACAACACCAATTAAAAACACGGGCTCGTGTATAAAAATAGATAAAATCGAACATTTTAAAAACAAAACAAAAGTGAATCCCATGAACGAAATCATGCTTGGAAAAGATTTGAAAACATACTATTTTATTATTTATTTCACTTCTTTTTAGGGCTAGTTTTTAGGATGGGGTGGGGTGGGGTGGGGGAGACTTTCTGAAGAAGAAGCTGCGTTTCCCTCTGACGACGAGTATTAAAAAAACACAGATAAAAGAAGATACTTGAAAATGCATCTTTAATGGTTATTATCGTTAACAAACAAGTTCTTAAATTCTATTTTGACAGCAGTGAGACCCCTGAAGATATGATGAAGTCAGTTTGTATAGATTTACCTGAAACACCAGGTGCAACAAAGTGTGATATGCATATAACAATTAGCCTTTTGAGTAATTTTACAAAAATATTGATGCGAGTATTAATGGAAAGATTTTAAAAAGTGAAGCGTCAGAAATGCTATATTTAATGTAAATGGAAAGACGTACTGAACGATGGGAAGATCTGTATCTATGCTTCATAGATTATTCAAAGACGTTCGATAAAGCTAGACATGATTAGCTATTTAAAATACTACAAAAGCTAGACAAAGAGAAGACAAATCTAAGAAATATCAGGAATTAGTAGAGGCATCAAAACGCTGCTGTGCGAATTAATGGAGAATACAGAGACTATAGGCAGATTAGGAGAGGAATGATCAGGCAAGGATGTGCTGTGCCACCAGACCTCTTTAACTTTAACATGTACAGTGAAACAATCCTTAGAAACATAGACGAATGTCCAGGCCTCTAAGTGAATAGCAAAAATATTAATAACATCAGATATGAGGATGACACAGTTTTAATACCAGACTAAGAACAGGAACTCCAACAGCTTCTTGACACAGTTTTAAACAAAAATGAACGTAGAGGATTTTTACTGAATGTAAAGAAAACAGAATGGTAATATTTAAAAAAGCAGTAAAATTCTATTTGTAATCTCAATAACAAAGGTGAAAAGATCAAACAAGTCCAACAGTTTAATATCTAGGATATATAATAACATCTGAAGCTAAATGTTCCACAGAAATAAAGCGGAGAATTGCAAAATGGCTAAGGCTAGTTTCAATAAAATGAGCCCAATCCTGAAAAATAGAAAAATCTCAATGACTTCCAAAATGAAAGTTTTGAAATGCTATGTATGGTCAACCCTTCTATATGTCTGTGAATGCTGTAAATCACTAAAGACAGTGAAAATAAAATAGAAGCAACAGCAATGTGGTTTCTTTGAAGACTGTTGAGAATATTGTGGAAGGAAAAGAAATCAAATGTGGCAATGCTTGATTATCTAGCTCTCACTGGCAAAACTGAAGGCAAACGGGGCACAGGTAAGCCCAGCGCAAGCTACTTTGGGAACCGAAACAAATGGGTAACGGGGAAAGATCAGGGAATGAAATCTTTTTTAAGAGCACCCGAGCAAAGGAATGAATGGAGAACCATGATCGCCGATGTCTGTCGCAGATCTGGCACTGGATGAAGGAATGAGGAGGAGAAGGAGGAAGAGGAAGAGGAGGAGGAGGGCGAGGAGGAGTAGGAGGAGGAGGAGACTATCTGTTGCCACTGCTATTCTAAGTGTGTGTGTGTGGTAAGGCTACCACAGGCTCTGAGCGCTTTACAACACAGTACAACACACAACAGTAACATGAAACGTTGTGTTCTGACCAAAGAAAATGATTCCAAATATTCATCTTATTAATTAAAAAACAGAAACGACTTCAGTTGACATCCGTTCGAAAAGATTGAGTCCCGAAGAGCGTGCTCTTCACCAGGGCCACCGCCTCTCTTGGGTAGCGGGTGAGGCAGTCCAACCTCCCTGAATCCTCCTCAAAGAGATGCCACCGCCGGACCTCCGTGGCGGGGCATCTCTGCAGCCAGTGCTCCAAATCTTGGGGCTCCTGGCTGCACAATGGACAGGTTGGGTCAGATGTTTTGTCTATTCTATTTTTTAGACCCGCAGCCAGAGAAGTGACCGGTCCTCATTTTTGCCAGTAGTGACTGGTCAGTGCGGGACTTAATTTGAGTCTCTCGTTTTAAGTAAATTGCCCTGTATATTTCCTTTGTCCGCGTGTGGGATATCGGATGGTCTTTTGTATATATATATATATATATATACGCACTGTCATATATATATATATATATATATATATATATATATATATATATATATATATATATGTAATTTGGCGGCCCGTCAGCGAGATCGTTGCCGAAGATATCGCAGTGACCGGGGATCCACTGAATGGATGTTAGGGCGTTGCATTATTTATGCGTAGTCGCATTTAGTCGAGGGATGGTGATGTTACCGCTAGTGCCAGGCATATCGATTGACTGTTAGTGAAGATAGCAACCGAATTGGATGGCGTCTTCGGCCCATTTTCGGAAATACCTGCGTCCCTTTAGGCGTCTGTGCACTGACTTGTTCCGTTGCCGCAATTCGTCGGGGGTGGTCGTTGTTCATTCGCAGGGTCTTCTCTCTTGATCGGAGGCAGTTAGCATCCATAGTATTCTAATTGTTGCAATTGGGGCAGTATAACATTGCAGGTAGGATACAGGCAAAGACGTCTGAAGAAATATGTGTGGCATCATGGTGAGATCAGGCGCTTGTCAAAATAATAAAATCGAAGAAACATAAATGTGTACGACCTTTACGCAAATCAAACAGCTTTTTTCGGCTTTTGGCTTTTTATTCAATAAATAAGAGATTTCTGTGTACGTTTTACAAGAACAATGTTGACCCCAAGCACACATATTATGTAACGAAACAATTTCCAAGGACACTCAAGCTTTGGAATCACCAAACTTTGGCGGTCATTCTCTAGCTTATCTTATTTTATAATTATAATAATAAATGATATTTATATAGCGCTCAACCCCGAATAAAGTACACAGGCTCTGAGCGCTTTACAACACAGTACAACATACAACAGTAACATGAAACGTTGTGTTCTGACCAAAGAAAATGATTCCAAATATTCATCTTATTAATTTAAAAACAGAAACGACTTCAGTTGACATTTGAATGAATCAAAAGATTTGATTTCTCTCAACGTACTTGGCAAAGCATTCCAGATCTTGGGGCCATGGTATTTAAATGCCCTTTCACATATTGTTATAAGTTTCGTAGATGGTAAAATACATTTCTTTTTGTCAGCTGATGACCTTAAACTGCGAGTTGGAATGTACAGTCATAACAGATTTGATAAATATGATGGTGCATTATCATTCAAACATTTGTGACATAGGGTGACCAAGTTGTGCACAATTCTTTTCTCAACAGGAAGTCAATGCAAAGTTCGTAAAAGAGGTTTAGCAGAGTCTCGCTTTCTTTTCCGTAAAACTAAACGTGCAGCATTAATTGGACAATTTGAAGTCTTTTAACTTTCTCCAATGATATTCCTGATAACAAGGAGTTACAATAATCGAGTTTTGATAAAATTAAGCTAGTTACTAGTAAAGCAGTATACTTGGTATTGATCAGATGACGTATTTAACTAATTTTTCTTATTTCCAAATACATGCAGCTGATCAGATGATTTACCTCAGCCGACATTGATAAACTGGAATCAAAATAGATGCCAAGATTCTTAACGTTTCTTGAAAATAAAGTTTTTGCACCACCAATTGTAATGTGACCATGGTCAACTTCTTTAACAAACTTTGCATTGCCTGCCATAATGACTTCTGTTTTATCATCATTTAACATCAATTTATTTTTGTTCATCCGGTTTTTCATTAAGGCAATACAATTTTCAGCACGATGGACAAGTTCATCTAAATTGGTAAACAATGTTGAACCATACATTTGGGTATCATCAGCATAGAAATTGTATTTTAAGTCATATTTAACTATTTCCTTGACAAGTGGTTGAGTATAAATGGTGAACAAAACTGGACCGAGGACTGAGCCCTGGGGGACCCCATACTTAAGAGCATGATCTGATTACTTAAGCCCTTTAATAACAACAGACTGGTAACAATTTGACCGGTAAGAAGAAAACCAGCTAAGGGCAGTCCCGGATAATTCAAAAGACACTTCCATGATGGTCAATTGTATCAAAAGCAGCTGATAGATCTAAAAGGCTCAGCAAAACAACTTTTCCTGAATCACAGTCAGTAAGCATGTCATTCATGACTTTAAGAAGTGCGGTTTCTGTGCTGTGGTTAGCTCGATATGCAGACTGGAATGGCTCTAACAGATTGTTTTCTTGTAAATGATGATGAAGCCGCTCGAGGACAACCTTTTCAAGGATTTTAGACAAAAATGGTAGGTTTGAAACAGGTCTATAGTTCTTTAAGACATTCTGATCTAAGTTTTGTTTCTTTAGCAAATGTTTTACAAGAGCGATTTTAAACGAATCTGGTACTGATCCATACATTAGAAAATTGTTTATGATTTTAGCAATAAATGGGATCAGTTCGTCAATGCAGGAAGACGATAGAGAATAGGGACAGGGTCGAGATCACAATGTTTGCTAGGTGATTTTAGAATTACAGATTTAATATATTTTTCAGAAACAGGTTTAAACTTATCAAGAATCACCCCATCATATACATCAAAATCACAACATATTTCATAGTCATCAAGGTCGTATCTTAGTTTCTGGACTTTATCTGTAAAATAATCAGCAAACTTTTCGGGTAGTTCTTGATCCCTAAAAGAATTCGGGAGACGTATCTCTTTGACCCTTCCTAATAGTTCATCACAAATGCTGAATAATTGTTTACATGATTTTGAATTTTCCAATTTAGAAAAATAGTATTTCTTTTTAGAACATTTAGTTACAAATTTCAGCTCTTGCTTCTTTAATCTAAAACTGTGCTTGTGGATGGTGAGCCCTGTTTTAAGCCATTGTCTCTCTGCCTTCCTGCATTCGATTTTGGCAGCTTTCACCTCAACCTCGAACCATGGTGCATATTGTCTAGTCGACAGACGACGTGTTACAAGTGGTGCGTGCTTGTCAAGAATTGCCCTAACAGTGGAATTATACAAATCAACACAGACTGTTACTTAAAGATTTCAACAAATCCATTTTAAACTTATTAATGTCAATTCCTTTGATGTTCCTTGTAGACACAGAATGTTTTTCAGGCTTGATCTTAGTCACATCCAACACAAGTAAGATGAAGTAATGGTCAGAAAATAGTTTGTCTACAACATACATTTTTCTAAAAGCGTCT
>NW_004797442.1:771368-772507 GCF_000002075.1 Aplysia californica
CAGAAAATAGTTTGTCTACAACATACATTTTTCTAAAAGCGTCTGAGTCTTTCTTGATGACGACTCCGTCAAGTGTGTGGCCAGAACGATGGGTGGGTTCAGTGATGTGATGACCTGAACCAAGTTGTGCTGTCTGAATAATTCTGTCAAATGTTTGACAATGGAGAATCAAAGTGGGAATTAAAATCACCAAGCACAACAGGATAACCTTTCTTGACCGAAAATGACGATAATATCTTTGCAAATTCTTTTAAGAAAGCAGACTCCGTTGACTTGTTAATCTTGCTGTATGGTGGGCGGTAAATACAAACGGCGTTATAAAACTTGGAACCAAGATCCATAGATAAATTCTCATAGCTTCAAACGTTACGTGGTCACACTTAAGTACACTAGTTGTTATTTTAAGGCTCAAAGAACTTCTGTATATGACAGCAATGCCTTCCCCTCTTCGACCTTGCCGAGGAAAAGATTTAACGACGTAGGTTGGGGGTACAAAATTAACGAGTGTTACCTCATCACCACATGGTGTTAACCAAGTTTTAGTGAGAAAAAAGATGTCAATATTTTTCTCTGTGATAATGTCGAAAATATCTTCAGTTGTGTTTCTACACGATTGAACATTCATATAAGCCATCCGTATGTGTTGGATGTGTTCCTGGAAAACATTGTCTGCATTAATTCTGTATAAGTTGATGTGACACACTTTTCTGCTCTTGGAATTAGAATAAGAAGAAGAACTCACTTTTCTCTGGGATATTTTGACTTCTATTTTCCTTTTACCTCCCCTTTTTGACCTTTAAGTTTTTGGCATACGATTCAAGTTGTTTTTTCTAAGTCTCCTCATAACACTTGGAGGTATGAGTGTCTGGAGAGTATGCAATTCTATTGTCCTCTTCAGTGAATACACTGTCTGTGTTAGAGCCACCCTCACGAGGAAACTCCCACCTCCTTCAATTGCAAATACCTGGGCTTTTATTCAAGAGAATGAGTACTTTTTTGCTTCAAAAAGCAAGATAAATAAATAAGCTTTAAGATTATTTCAAATACCGTGGAAGCCAAACAATAATTGACGAGCGCCTGATTCCTTCATGTTGCGACTCAAAATGACAAGAGACAAGCAGCGGAAGCTGTAAAGACAA
>NW_004797442.1:775885-777484 GCF_000002075.1 Aplysia californica
CCACCATTCCACCCTCCATTCCTCTGTAGGGTGTGTGCATCACGCGTGACACATCCTCACTGGCCCTTGACGTAAGGGAGCCGTCTTTTTTCCCCAGGACATAATTACTTTTTCTGGGCACTACTCTCTTTTATCTTATTTAAAGCAGTTTACAGAGGAATGTAGGTCAAAACAAACGACGGAAAAGAAAGTGAAAAGGGGGGGGGGATAAAACATATACGCTCTATCTACGTAATAACTCAAGGGTGCCTAATGGATCGTTGAAATCATGCAAAAATCAAGAGCGGATGAGGTTGACTTGGAATGGCTAAGACAGCACCTTTACATGGATGGCTGATGCCTCTATAAATAAATTAATGCTGATATTGACTTGGTACTTCGAAAGATATGTGAAATGACGTTATAGCCCACCGTTGCTATCATGGCTTTAAAAAATTGTGAAATGTTGTAGGTTTAACCCCCCTATCAGCACTCTTAAATTTTAAGAGGTGGGGCCTCCAAGTTTAACGTCCATCTCCGAAGGGGCCGAGCCAAGTGGAAAATTCGTGTAATGTGCCTTTCCCAAGGACACAATGTTGGACCGAGCTGAGGCTCGAACCCCTGAATCCGCAATCTCACGATCACGTGTCCGGTAGCCTAATCACTTGGCCACCGACGCTACTTCCGGGCTGTTGCCCAATTAGATACATTATGAACGTATATGTGGCGTCTAATTTTGTTTCCAGTTGTTAATATGTTCTCTGCACCGCTCTCTTAACATCTCCACTGTTTGAGGCAATGACGTTTATATGTTGATTGTCGCTTGTTGGCGCCCGACTAGATAAAACAGGAACTTTTTGATGGCAAAAACATGTATTCAAATTGGTCAACTCTGCTTACGAGTTTATCGTCTAGAAAGGTTGAGGCAAATGTTCGGCCTGTCGATGGCTCTCCTTCCTTGGTTCAAGTCATATTTAAGCAGCAGCACCCAGCCAGAGCTTGTCCGTAGCTTGGCGTCGGTGGCCTAGTGGTTAGGCTAAAAAACCCTCAAAAAACCATAACAAACAAAACCCCAGGAAAACCCCGTTGATCTTAATCACACCTAAACAGAGCTAAAAGTTTTTTCTTTATTATTACAGAGAAGGGGGAGGACCGGAGGCATAGCCTTTATTTTTCGCTCCACCGCATCACCACCTAAAGCCAAGGAATGGCTAGCAACACCATGCACATCGTTTGAAGCTGCTTCCATAAACTTTGTGACTGATAACAAATACAATCTTTCAATTATATGTCTCTATCGCCCTCCAAAGATCATAAAGAATGTTGTGAATTTAGAAACTTTTACATAGAATTCAACCAACTCGTGTGTTGTTTAAGGCAGAGAGGTCAACCATTTATGATTTGTGGAGATCTGAACATACACTACGACAACCAAACATGTGCAAATACAAGAAAGTTTATGTATATTCTAGAACAGCACGATCATATTCAACATATGTTTCTGCCAACGCAAAAGCATAGACATACACTTGATCTGATCATCACGCCGAATAATGCACCTCTTTTCAAGAACATAGAGGTCACAGACAAAGGTATCTCGGACCACCTATTACTTGTAGC
>NW_004797442.1:779087-780817 GCF_000002075.1 Aplysia californica
CAAATACTATCACACATTTCAGAGATTTATTTTGAGAAAAATGTAAACTTGGCATCACCTCTTTTGATTTAGACTTACAGTAAAAATGCTGAAAAATCTAGTTGCAGTTTTTGCATTTGACTACATTCGCACGTGAACTGAGTTTTAACGGAATCTGGTGTATAGCCATTTGGGTATAATCTACCAAACATCCTTCATACCGGCCTCTACTCTGTAAAGGTTAGATTCTTGATCTTGCCCTCGAAAGGCGTTAGTTCGTTTCACGAATTATTACATTCACTTATCCTGAACCGCCTGTCTTTCTGTCCAATTCTGCGGTGCACGCGTAAGCTCATCTTTGGAGCACGTGTGTACGTAACGTGTGGGCTCTGCGATTAGTGGCGGCAAAAATCAATGCGACCTGGCGCTCTTTTCCTGACGGATAACCTGAGAATAACGCTCAGTGCACACTGCATTAAGTTCCGTCAAAACCCCTGTTTGATTCAGTTTGATACAATCGACGGCAATTGGTTTTTTGTTCACAGAGCAAAAACTCCGGTTTTCCCACAATTTGACCAAATCCTCCAGAATCGCAAAAGCTTTCTTCGTCATGATCGATAAATTTGATGAACATCACGACCAGTAGCTATTCACAAAGCTGTTATGTTACATATGACAACAGAAAGTTACCACATATGGTCACTTATGAGGACAAGCGGGCTAACCCAGATTTCGGGGGTTTCCAGAAATCTTGACCTACACCAAAAGTGGGCATTGCTTTACATTTAGGAGAAGTTTGGTTTCATTGGTGTGCATATTTGTTTGGTAATAAAGAAAACGCTCCTTGTCTTTTTAAGAAACTGAACTTTACCTTCGATTTTCTCAAAACAGCATTTTTCGGGCTTAAAAGCGACCATATATTCGGTGACAATGTTGCGTCCCATCTGTTTTTTTGGCCTACGGACAGCGATAGGTCTTCCACGTCAAATCTGATGAAGGAAAGCAGGTGTCTATTTGTGCAACGACATGGTGGAATCAGGCGCTTGTCAGTTTTTGAGCATATGATCTTAAAGCGTGTTATTTTGTCTTACTTTTGATGAAAAAAAATGCTCATATATCTGCAATAGTATTCGAGGTATTTGCGACTGAGAAAAGTGGGAGTCGCCTGGTATCAGGTAAAAATAGCGAGAAAATGGTCGCCAAAGTTTGGTGACTTCCAAGCTTAAAAGTCCTTGTTAACTGCAAATTCACAATTTTGTAACTTTGTTAAGTGTGCTTTGGTAAATTCCCCACAGAAATGTGATAAAAGGTATCTAAATAAACAGCAATAAACCAAAACAGAACAAAACAAAACAAAATACAATGTTCCAACGGGCAGAACAATCTCGGTTTCTTTCTATCTGATGAACCCACAAGCACACATTTGATCTAGTGTGAAGTGACCCACAGCATTTTACGATCCCACCCGACCTCGTCCGATCTGTTCATGCAGATCGGGTTTATTTGGCAAACAAGCTTCTGATCTGACGGTGCGAAATCTGACTTAAGTCGTCTTCTTCTAAATCAATATACTCTCCTGGCCAGGTAGCCCGCCTAGCGCGGTTCCTTCAAGAACTCCGAGTAGCCTTGGCGTGAGGAGGGGACATTCGTGAGGATGAAATATGAGTACAAAGAAGGAAGAGAAAGAAGGAAGCCAATCAGTATTTTGAAAAGGGTGAGGGAGGGAAAGGATGGAGAGAGAGAGGGGGGGG
>NW_004797442.1:785897-788951 GCF_000002075.1 Aplysia californica
AGGGCGCCACCAAATTTTGAGGACACTTTTTTAATTGGCTCAAAGAGAGAAGTGGCCCATCTTGTCTTGTACTATCTTTGTTCTAACTAAACTCTCTGATGAGGAAGATGACAGAGGTGCACTACTGAAAGCTCCACTCACAAGCTCGACTGAAAAAGAACCGGTTAACTGGATGCATGGCCAACTACTTTTTGCTCAATTGTGGTGGCAGCACGCCATGCGGTAGAGGGAAAAACGTGAGAGCAAATTGATCGAGTATTATTAATATTTTTTCCCAGAGGAAGAGACAATGATCTTTAAATTATCTCCCATGTCTTCTACAACAGGAGTTCTCCGAGCTGGTGACACAGACTCCCCAGGTTTTTCTCTGCACAAGGCACGTTCAGCTTCTATGTGGATAAAAGACGTTATATAAATAATAATTTTTTTTCATCTCCAGTTCTCAGTGGTTTGCTAAAGATTCACATTCTTCGTCTCACATTTTGCGGATTTCTTCGGATATTAACTTAAAGGAGAACATTCTTTACACTTGAAAGTTTTTAATTCTTTAAAAATTAGCTCATTTCAGTGTGGATATTCTCAAAGGACAGCGTGGAGGAATGTGTTGTGGACTCCAGAAAGGCGGTCGATATCGCAGGTAGCTAGCCACCTAATTGACCAGCTAGAAAAACAGTTTACAAAACCGAAAAGTATACACATCTTTTCCAACGTTGGGGGTTGTTTTTCTCTCATCCCCGATGTCTGTTGAGGAAAATAGTGAGCTAACTACTCAACAGTAACCGAAAATGTGTTTGGCAGAGAAGTCTGAACAAAAACAGAAACAAACACATTGTGGAAGACAGAGTAGTTCCCCTTTACTTCGATCCATCACTTTCATTGCTTCCCCTGAGCTATGACTGTGCACACACTATGGTAAAGTGTCGTCAAAACAGCGCTTTCTTTCTGTGGTCACGAAGATACGCACACCAGTCTACAAGCGTGAGAGACTTTCGATTTAATATCTTCTCAGGTGAGTGAGTCTCAATCCATTGCCTTCAAAAACCTCTGGTAAACCGATAACCCTAGCGGAAGTCAAAGCAAAGAATCCGATAGCGTCTTTTAACGAGTAAAAAAAAATAACATGCGCTGCAGATAACGTATGACGTGTCTACAAAACCATTGTTTCCTGGTTAGCTGTAAATTGATGTGTCTCAGACTCTCCAGCTTTTGCACTATGACTTGTATCAATTTGTCGTAACAGATCAATGTTTGTGTAAACACCTGTTAGCTGTATTCTTTTTAAAAAGTCCTTAATAAATACTAATAAAAAATCAAAGTGGGTGGTTTTACAGATTTTAAAAGGTTTACAGATGGGTCATTATCGCTTTTAAAAGAAAGTCCGGCATTGTTTTCTAATCGCACCATTATGCTTATTGAACGCATATTATTTGGAGAACCTTTAGATCATAGAGCTTAAACTGAACACTCAAGTAATAACACTTTCACCTTTACGCTTAAACACAATTCAAAGGCACATCTCAACAGACGGTGACCTAACTAACTCAACGTTCACCTTGCTCTAGTTCATGTCACAGATTGGGGGCAAGACCTACATTTAAAAATAGTGGCAAGATAATGAACCTATCACATAATTCACTTGAACACTCTACTGGATTGCTCCGGGGCTCACATTTTATGGGCAAAAATAATTTATAGGCCAGGTGTACAGTCTGAGATTGCGTTTATTTTTAGATTGCTATTGCGTACTAATACTAATGTAAATATATGACTGTGGGCTATGTTTCACCTCCAAATTTCCTCTAATTAATTTTCATCTGAGGACAAAATTGCCTTAAAAGTGTTTCGACGTGATTTATAACTGATAAATCTCAGCGGCACAAACGCAAACACGCACACACAGTTCAAACAAAGACCTATTCCAACTGTGAGCTGGGTTAGGCCATGTAGTCGAGGAGAGTAGAAAGCACCTAACGGAACAAGAAGAATTTTATTTGGTTGGCTGTTAGGCTACTATAGTTGTAAGCGGTGACAACAGTGATTGTATAAACAAGCAAGCCGCCAAGTTGATCACTCTGTGTTCAGTGAATGTGGTCAGAACGGTTTCAACTGCTAATTTCGTTATTTAAGAAACGTTTATTTAATAAGGGATAGAGTTGGGGGTTGGGGTGGGAAGGGGGGGGGGGCTCAAGCCCGTGAACCCTTCACTTCCCACCACCACTGGTCAGACTACCACTGCTAAACGACATTTTATGTTTAGTTAAAGCGCTTGAACTTTGGCATGGCATAGTAGATGTTTTACGACGCAATATTCACAGTAATGGCTGTTAAGGCGAAAGCGAGGACCTTGTATTGATAAAAGGTTTGGCTAGTGTTTGCCTAGGGCTTTTATAATATATTTTTCAATGAGCATTTTATAGAATAGAACATTAAAAATGTTTGGGCGGCACTGCAAGGCTGTCCCTGGAACAATCCCATTTTCTGCGTGACGCACATTTATAGTATTTTATATACATTTATGAAGAAAAGTTTTAAAAACTAGCCTTAATTTTTGTGGAAAACTGTGATTTAGTTAGGACAAATTGATACAACCTACTGTGCAAATTATGAGTGACATTTATACTCCTGTTAAAAAGAGATATTTGAGGATAAGTTGCACCACGTATTTTTGACAGCACTGTAGTAAGCACAGACAAACTGCGCGGGAGATTTTACGAGTGGCACAGTGCACTTTGTGCTCTTTCTTACGATACTAAAAATGCTGTGCAAATCAGACCCCTGTGGCTTTGTCAGAGCCTCGAAGTGATAGTTTTCTCTAACAGGGCATTCTCAATATTAATTAAGAAGAATCTCCATTGCTCTCTACGCCTGTCTATTATCCTTTGCAGATTAATACACACAATTGTTTACCCAGTTTGCTTTAAAAAACAAAAACAGCCCCCAAACCCTCTCAAAACAGACACTCATACACGCATATACACAAACACAGACATAGGAGCACATACAAATGCGCTCTCTCTCTCGCTCTCTCTCTCTCTCTCTCTCTCTCTCTCTCTC
>NW_004797442.1:790452-791532 GCF_000002075.1 Aplysia californica
TGTGTGTGTGTGTGTGTGTGTGTGTGTGTGTCTTGATCTCTATTTCTCTCTCTCTCTATCCTTTTGTGCATATGACCCTCTTCCCCACCCTTCTCTTCCTCTCCCACCTCTTTTCTCCACACGCTTTTGGAACATATTGGTTAGGTTCTTCTCAGCTTGCACCCAAAATACACGAGTTCAATCCCTGTTTGGGTGACTCGAGGATCTTCGTCGGTCTATAGGGATACTGTATCCCTCTAAACTCTCCTGGCTCAATCAGAGAGGGTTGTAGCCGCCCACCCGCGAATCTATTGCGTCAATGGGAGGGGAAAACATTTTATTTCTTTTACTTCCCTCTCACCTCCCAACCTACCTTACTCCCTCCCTCCTTCCCTCCCTCTCTCCCTCCTTCTTTCCCTCACCCATCTCCATTCTCTCTCAATAAACACTGCAAAATTAATAGCAAAAATATATTATGTTTGTGTTTGGAATGCTATCAAAAGTAATTTACACACCTGCTGGGGTTCTTAAGAATCTTATTTCTAATGCATTCTTTTACATAAATAATATACCAGGTGTCTGAAAAAAGAACCCATTTAAAGGATAATGATTTGGTCATCTTTTGACCAATTTCAATGAAACTTTAAAGAAATTAAAGTCAACCAGAAGGACATTGTTGTATCCGCCAATACGAGGACAAATCACACCCCCACCGCCCCCAAAACAACGCCACTATTTTCGAAACAAAGGAGTTTTAAAAGTTTCAACCAAAATTGAGTGAAACGTAAAACTTTGCAACTTCTTAAAAATCAACCATACTGTTTTATTTCAAATAGTCACTATTGGTGCATTGAGAAACAAAATCATACAAAAATAATTTTGCCAAGTATACTCAGGAAGGCAACGACTATTTAAATTTCCAGATGTTGACCATTTCTCTCCATACTCGCGTCAATGGGACATAGGAAATTATAAATAACCCCGTGCTGGGATGAATTCTTTTTGGACGTCCTGTTCAATATTGAGTTTCAACTGTTTGATCGTTTGTAGCTTGTCTCCGTAGATGTTGCCTGTCCAAAAAAAACCAAACAACAACCCCCC
>NW_004797442.1:793075-794198 GCF_000002075.1 Aplysia californica
TGTGTGTGTTGAGTAACAGATAAGCTCTCCGCTTGCCACATAAAAGAAATGAGTTCCATTCTCTCATGAGGACAAGATTTATTATTTTATTTGAACATGTTTGAGATAGCTCAGATGCCATATTATCCTACTCAGAGTTGGTTGACAGAAAAGGTCAAATAAGAATCCCAACATGTGCTTTAAAGATAATAAGGAAGTCATTTTCAAAATTGAGAAATATTGACTAGGGGTGTTTACAAAAACTTTGTTTTCCTAGTAGCTAACTATACAATATTCAAGGGGGAGGGGGGGGGTCTGTTGTAAAATCTGAATAACTGCGTTATTGTTCTTTTAAAATGACGGTAGAGCCAGAATGATCTAGGTTGTATCTATGATGACGTCCAGTATTAATTACGATCAAAGCATCTATCCGATTCTCCAATAGTACAACTCTGCGGTGGGCCGGCGGCGAGGGTACGGGAACCAGAGATAATAGATAGCATTTTAGATAGTATTTATAATCAATGACCGGAACTGGCCCTTTATTTTTTGGATGACTTGGCAGGGTACCTGCCATGTGCTTAGCCTATGATAATGGTCACAACATGCTGTGCACTCCACAGACACGGGCTTAGGCACACCCTTATACCGTATCACGTCCTGCTTTCATTATCAGTCAACAGATACAGCGACTGGTACTTGAGTTGCTTAACATGTCTCAAGCTGTTACCATGTCTTGCTTTATCGAGTAATATTTTGATAGCATGGTATTATGATATTATGGTGGAACGTGGTACTGTACGGGCTCGAGGGTGCGGCATGGCATTTGATACGGTTTAGGATTGTCCGGCCCCGTAATGCCTATGAGTCTTCTGGGATATGTGGTGTGAAAATTGTTCAGTCTCCTGGATAGAGGTAGGTAAACCGTCCATGTTTCGCAGCCACATGGTAGTCAGGGTGGTGACTTTCCTTTTCTATACGTCATGCTTGTAAAGTCTGCCCAGAACGACACTACGTTACCTTAGAATTACAAAGCTCTCCTTGACATTTTTGGCCGTTTTGAGTTACTACGAGAGAGGTCGGAAACCAATTTCCCTTCCTTCTTTTCTCTCTCCCCCCCCCTTCTCTCTCTCTCTCTCTCTCG
>NW_004797442.1:795451-796429 GCF_000002075.1 Aplysia californica
CCACCATTCACTATGAAATATCGAGGCGACAATTATTTCTATTGGCAGAGTCATCATTTCAAACGAGGAAGATTCCCCGTTACTTCCTGACAACGAAAGAAACCCACTATTTAAAACGGTGTGCTGCGCAACGCTCCCTATATTTACCTTGTTATTGGAAAATCAACTTTTAAAAATTATATATATATCCAAAAAAAAACAAAAAAAACTAACCCCAGAACAATATCCCTAAAATATAAAAAGAAAACTTCTACTGTTGCTAATTAGGACAATCATTCTGGAACAAATGTTTGCCACACAATTAAAAAGCTCCTTTTCCACTCATGGATGTGCGCAGCTTGCAGGCTTCTTTCTTCTTGGTCACACAACTTAAAATAATGATTAATAAGGGGCTTTAAGCGCGTACAATACCATACCCACGTACCCAGTTCGTGAAAAAAGTGGATACTGAAGACAGAACAAAAGGGGTCAAAATCAAACACTGCCAAGTGACAGTTTTTCCGAAGAGTCTCTATTAAGGAGACTTATAACAGACTACTGTAATTCTGTTCTGTCTGGTATCTCATGTGAACGAATGAAGAAATTGCAAGTGGCCCAAAATAACACCGAGAGATTGGTGCTTAAGAAAATGAAGAAATATTCTGCATCAAGAGTGTTAACAGCTCTGCATTGACTTCCATTTAATAAAAGAATCCAGTATAAAGTTTCTCATCTTTTATAAATGTCTTAACGATAAAGCTCCATCCTATTAATCTATATGAGCTTTTAACACCGTATGTTCCATCTCGTCAGTTGCGGTCATCCACAGGTGTGATGCAGCAACATTCAGAGCACCTAGAGTGGAATTACGTGTTTTTGGTGAGAAAAGTTCCTCATTTTTTTGCCCTAAAATCTGGAACTTCTTGCCCCAGGAACACATTTGATACGTTTAAGCGATTGCACAAGACTCATTTGTTACATACTTAATAATAGTAATAA
>NW_004797442.1:799763-800689 GCF_000002075.1 Aplysia californica
CGAGGACAACCTTTAAAACACCCAGATACTTTATCAAAATTTTACAAAATACCGTTAAGTGTCTTAAAAAATTAATAGAAAATTTGAAATTATAGGCTTAGGCCTATGTAAGAAGAATGTCAAAATTGATAGCACTAATTAAATTGTTTGACAATGCCACACCCCCTGCACAGGCAGATGACACACGACATCGAAAATGTTTTTCACACACCAAACACACTTCAATGACATCCTTTGAAGGCCCTGTCAAATCTCCACGAAACTTCAAAAACAGCAACAACTAATAAGGCACCGATGCAGGTTTCACTTTTCAAATGCTTTGTCAACCTTAACAACACAAAACCAGCAATGTAAGCAACAATATTCTCTGAACTAACGGACAAGAGTGCCAGACTAGGCACATACGTGCAGTTATATGTATCATCATGGCAAACTGAATTTTCTTCAATCTCTTTCATTCTGTTTTTACTGTGAGATGCATTTATGGCTGAAACAGAAGGCACTTCGTCATCAAATTTAGTGCCTTTAAAAACATTTTTCGTAGGATTAAGTGTAATGGGTACCTGACTTCGAGTTGGGGAAGTAAAAGCGGCGTAGAAAGGAACTGGTCACCCAACCACAATATGCCACAACAAGCCAATCCCCAATGTCCGGATCGGATACAGGAACAACTTTACTTTAGAGGGTGCGGTGGCGGAGCGGTTAGTGCGCTCGTCTCCGAAGCGGAAAGTCCGGGATCGAGCCTCGGTTCGGACACGGATTTTTTCGCCCCCTCCTGCCCACCCAGCAGTAATGAGTACCTGACTTCGAGTTGGGGAAGTAAAGGCTGCGGGAAAAGGAACTGGCCACTAGTGGTGGGCAAATTTGCCGGAAATGAGTAACAGCAAATCCCAGTACCAAATCCAGTAGATACTCCCAAATCCCAG
>NW_004797442.1:804680-805867 GCF_000002075.1 Aplysia californica
GGGGGGGGGGTCGCTAGGTGTCAGATGTAAGATTAGCGAGAAAACGGCTAACAAAATTTGGCGACGGGCCGGATTAAGGGGAGGGCCTATTATATATAAGCGGCCCTGGGACCTAGGGTCTCCTACCAAGAGGTCGCCTGCCCCCAAATATAGTAGCATCGAGTTAGATAATAATATTAAAACTACGTGAATCAGACTTCAGTGACATCATCAGCGACTGTGTGGCACAAAAATCGAGAAAAGAGTCTGGACTGTAATGGTTTCTCACACATGCACACATACACACCTCATCCCGCCTCGTCATCTACTCTCTGATTTGAGCTATATTTACTTGTTTCTTAATACTATACTTTTATCATGAAAAAATAGAAAATTTCTACTGTATTTCTCAGTGTAAAAACTTTGGTTAGACTAACAACCCGTGTTCATTTCATGTTCACTTTTATATTTGTTCATAAGACCCCGTTCAGTATTTTCTAAAAAGAAGTATCCTATGTATATACGATTTAGGCTACTAGTCTGTGGTATATGCAGTAATTGAAGTTTGGAATGCTTAATTAATCCAGCCCTGGTATGGTGACTTCCAATTTCCAAAACTGTAGTATCCTTGGAGATTGCAACAAATATACATTTTTTATACCTTTTATCAATGGCTTTCACTTTCAGTAAAATCAATGCACGAATAAATTATGTTTTTAAGTGGAGAAAAACAGATAATTAGCCCAACAAACAAACAAACAAAAATTGATTTGAAAATTGCCAAATGGGCGAAAAAGTGTTGATTTCGGTAATTTCATTATTTTGACAGGCGCCTAATTTCACCACGATGCGTGACAAATGAGGGTAGTACATAGTATAGTTATAAACCCTACCTTCACTATTTACATCGTACAGAAGGCGTGCTATTGTACCTCGTCTGACACGGCCTACCCGATCTTACTGGAATATTTCACACCTACAGAATAAGGGAGATATTGATGGAGATAATAATAATTTTATCTGGGAAGGGATTAGAGCCACATTGTGTTTTTTGTGGGAAAAATCAAAGCATTGTTCCTAAGATAAAGCGTTGACAACAAGTTGTGGGTAAGCGGGAAGTCATATTATGGTTTCAGTTGTCATAGGAAACTTATTTCTTTCTTTCTTTCTTTCTTTCTTTCTTTCTTTCTTTCTTTCTTTCTTTCTTT
>NW_004797442.1:806548-812592 GCF_000002075.1 Aplysia californica
CCTTTCTCCACTCTATGGGTATGAAAGCCTCCCTCCCTCCCCCCAAAGCCGTTTTCCTTCCTTCACCTTAAGACAACAAGGCGTCCCCTGCCATAGATACACGTTTCTCAAAAATGACAATTCATAGGCCCATTCCCCAGCCGAGTCACTCTTATTGCAAGGGGTAAACTAAAAATAAGTAGGGATTTGTATAGGTCTATAGTAACGTCCCTTCCCGATAGGACCAAGTCAGTTGGGAACATTCGTGTAAAGTGTCTTTTCCGAGGACAGAAAGTCGGGCCGAGCTCACCCTCGAACCACTGACCCGTGGCCTTGTGATCTTTATCTCTTTGCATTCCCTTGCTAGATCTCAGGGGTAGAGTCTAACTTATTGCTTGTTTTTCAACTGCAGTGCACCCATTTTTTAAGTATGTCACTTTTTTAATTTTTCTTTTTCTTTTTGTTTTTGTTTTTACTTAGTAGTAACCCTACTCTGAAGGCAGTCACACTTGAATAACCTTACGATTACAATTCCGTTATCCCAACTACTAGTACTAGACAACCAACACCACA
This sequence comes from Aplysia californica, assembly GCF_000002075.1. NCBI lineage: Eukaryota > Metazoa > Mollusca > Gastropoda > Aplysiida > Aplysiidae > Aplysia > Aplysia californica. Next base: position 807,101 of record NW_004797442.1, read on the forward strand.
AGAGATAAACCGACGAAGTGCTCAATAGCTGAACAGAACGTACATAAAACGGATCTATAGCGGGTATACAAAACGTTCAGGTCATGCGAGGTGGCTTTAGAGCTCTTTTCTCCGTTACTCACAGAATACTTCAGTTCGAGTCCTCAGTTGGGATTTTTTTTCCCCTAACGAATATCTGTGTCTGTCAGCTGGGACGTTGTATCCCTCTCAGCCTGGGTTGGTCCTTACTTAAAAGCATCCCGCCTCTTAATGTGATCTATAGCTTGTTCACTTCCGTCTGAACGTGTTAAAAAAATTAGAGCTCATTTACTATTATAGTAGCCTACCTATGCCCACGAAACTTTGCATAGCACTTCTGCAGGCAAGCCACCAAAGAAAATTTTTTTTTCTCCAAAAATCTTGATCTAGTAATAAAACAGTTTTTCTCTTTGGGTCCTATATTTTGCTTTTTCTCCTATACCGCTTTTTGGGTGCTTTTAGGGTCCCTAAGAAATGACTTAAACAGGGTGGGGGGGCTCTCGTGGCATTGAGGTTAAGGGATTCGCCTCTCATTCATAGGTTCCGGCCGAAACATTATCTTTTCTAAAATTGTCTCCTTTCACCTACCTTTCTGCTCTCTAGAAATTTTCTGTCCTCTGCTTTCGTCTCCTCTTTCTGCCTCCACCCCTTCGCCTCATTTACCCTCTCCTCTTGGCTCCTGGCTCTTTCTGCAGCCTTTCTATTGCTACTTCTTACTTCTTGGCTCCTCCTTACTGTTGTCTTTCAGCCGCAAACCCCTGATCTTTTGGTAGGAAAGATCTACACCTAGCCTTCTCGGACAAGGGCGAAAAATCTCGGAGGTCCCGTGTACAAGTTGCGCACGTTGAAGATTCCCTGGTGGTCTAAAATTGATAAGAATAGGCTTCGGCCGCCACCCGGGCAAAAATTCAAAATTTCCTACAAACTGAGAAATGTTTGATGTGTCCCATGTGCTCGTATGACCGAATGCAATTGCGAGCGCCGTAAAACACTTATTTAAAAAAAACAACCCCCCCCCCCCCCCCACCCACTACGGCTGGATCTGGCCGATCGCCCGACTCGATCGCCTGAAACCGAAAACAAACACGTTTGTTTTTGAGGCGACCGAGTCGGGCGATCGGCCGATCTCATCCGTAGTGTACAGTACGGGGTGCCCATTACAGACGGGATCGGCCGATCAGGCCGATTGCCCGACTCGATCGCCTCAAAAACAAACGTGTTTGTAACCTCGACATAAAATTTCTAATTTTGAGACAGCTACACCACCCTGTCCCCACATTTCAGTGTTGTCTTGTAGATGTCATCCCTCCACTGTCTAGACGGCTGCACGTGCTCCACGAGAGTCTCGGAAATAGCTCACCCCGTCTCGTGAATTGCACTCCGTCAGTTAAAGTGTGGTGCTGAGGAATATAGCCTAATAATGTTAACTTTTGTTTTATTTCAGATGCATGCTGTAAATACACAATTATTGTTTGACCCTCTTTAGGCTCACATCAAAGAACCGTAGTTTGCAGTGACCTTAGTAAATGGGCTTTTAGATTCTGTTAGTCATCCAAATTTTATACCCATATGCAACGATCTGAGAAGACTAAACAGAGCGATTTAATTTTATCTTACTGCTGTCAGACGAAAGTGAATAAGCTATAATATCTAATTTTTGTGTGTGTTCGGGGAGGGGGGGGGGGAGGGGGTGGTATAAAACATTTACAATTATATGAAGACATGTTATATCACCTTTGGTATACCGGACTGGTTGATCGTTAAAAGTAGGCTTAAATTTCGACTTCCGATTTATAAAATTTTCCTCGCGTGACGTAATGGGAACCGACATGTTGCCCCTCGGAAAGTGGAGACACTTATGTACGTACTAAATCTAATTATGAAAGGTTCGGATGGAGGGCTAAAGTTTACTTTCACTGACCGTACTCAAGAAGCAAATTGATAGCTTTGCGGTCTCACCTGCAGGGGCGAAGGCTGACTTGTTTGACAGGGTAATCAAAGTGAAACGGGACCAGATATGGCCTGGGGATATCGCACAAGAACCTTGCTCGAGGCGACGACTCAGAGTTGTGAATGAAAACAAATCCGGAATTCATTATTGTATGTTCAACCGCCAAAATAATCGGGAAAGTATCTCATTAAATATCAATTCCAATTAAAATTAAATTTAACTTTAGATGTGAATACACAAACACAAATCAAAGAAGCAGAGATGTCAGTACTAGATCTATATGTTATAGATCTACCAGGGAGTCTAACTCTTTGTTAGAACATGACAATTATCATTTTTTTAATTTCACATTTGGCTGTTTTTTGTCTAGCCTTTCGCGGCCACAGCCTGTGTCATAATCGAGGTCACGATCTGATTATAGGGCAGTAAAAAGTCGAGGAAAAAAAACAAGCTCTCGCAGCAGTGAGAGATTATTAGGAGTTAGTTCCCCTCACATCTGTGAGGTAGACTCGACCAGTGTAATAGTAATAGTTAGCTTACCTAATCAGTACTTGAGACTGATTATAACTGTGGCCCGAAAGTGGTGAACAGGGTATATGTGGCAATGAAACAGTTTAGACTGCTATGCACATGTTCCCTTCAACTATGTTGGTAGACTCTTCCAGTCTCATTTTAAGCTTACTTAATCAAAGCTTGTGACTGCTTATGGAGTGGCCCAAGAGGGGAAAACAGGCTATTTCTGTGGCAATGAAACCGTTTAGAATGTTAGGCATACTGTTCATTGTTGATTATGAACGTCTTTTTACATTTAATTTATGGAGTTTACGTTTATGGGTGAATTTGAATGCGACAATGTTTCAAAATTAGGAAGGGAAGCAGTGATTATTTGATTATATAGACGCTTCGCCTCTGCTCACCTGTCCACACAATGAGCTCAACGTGGTAAGAATATAACCAGTGGTTCACTGCCTGCCACTGACACGTCCAGTAGCCTACATGAATATCTCTGGTCGTCTATGACAATTGTTTGAACTTAATGGAGGCTTGAAGCAGTGCCTCTTTTTGTTCCCTAATTGTGTCCCACTTTCACCAAAACGTTTTGACTGTGTAAATACTAACTGTCAATGGAGACATCAACTGTTCATGTCTCGGTGCCATTTTAGACTTGTGTTCAGTAAATGTATCATGTGTTCTTTTCTTTGACACACAGCCGTTTGGTGGGTGGTTGGCGGTTGCTCTGGTGTGGCTTACTCCTTCTTTCCTATCAAACATCTGTCGTCCCTAACTCTCCCCTTTCTTCTTGTTTTTGCATATTACCCTCTAGTAAAACCTCTAAACCTGCGGGATGTAGATCTATATGACTTAATTATGCTGCAAGTGCCGTATAAACTCTTGTTTAGTTCATTACCTAGAAAAAATTCAGTTTGCATTTGTAAGTAAAAACCAGTAATAATTTGTTTATTCAGATTATTTATGATTATAATCATATTTTATTAAATGGAGACACCAGCGGTTCATGTCTCGGTGATGATTTTGACGTGTATTAAGCGCAAAACAATATCCTTTATTCTTTCCACTATACACAGACGTCTTGGGTGGGGAATTAAGTGGGAGGTTGGGAAGGGGGGGGGGGGGAGGTTGCAGCTTTAAAAAAAATTATTTGTTTTTTTTAAAGGGGAGGGGTGAAGGTGCTTTTGCTATTTGAGCCATAGATATCGAAAATTTGATCCTATCACCCCGCACCTTAGTACATCCGGCTAGACTATGAAAGTTGTTTTGTGGAGTTTTCAAGGCTTTTAGCCCTTTTGGCCGAGTCCTGTCTGAGACGGACGTTTAATTCCGGTGTCCGCCTCTTACATAACATAAAAGCGTTAGTGGGGGCGATAAACCCATATGGCTTTTATTATACCGTAGTCTGGCTGACCTTTGGGGCACCACAGTAGATTTTGCAAACAACTTCTTCCACTCCCCTTATTTCTCAGCTTTCCGTTGTAAGTAAGATGCTCCTTTTTCGGCCTCTTCGTCTCTCTCCTTGTGTTATCATTCCCTCTAATATACAGGTATCCTTAACCAATCTAGATGATCGTGTGATGTGCTCCTACCACATCAGTTAACGTGTTTTCTCTGATTTGACATCAAAATATCGTGTATTCTTAAATTTTCACGGTTTTCCGTTTTCCCAATAAGGGGGGAGGGGTACACTCCAAAATCCGAATTCGGCTCAAAACTATGGATTTTAAGTTGTAGGCATTTTTAGCTCGTTCAGCCTCTCTTACAACTATTTCATGGCATAAGAAACCCCTAAAGCCTTATTTCTTCCCAAATTGGGCATGTTTGTCACCACCATATCCTCATCAAGGCAATCTTTTATTTTTCTCCATTGTCCGTTTTCTCGAAACATAGTTTTTCTGTATACTTAAAAAAAAAATAACTCTACCATTGTTCTGCCAATCTTCATGGAATTTTCACAGAATAAAGAGAATATGTAATACTAAAATTCTGTGTGATGAATTTTTTAATATATGGAATATTTTTTGGTGGTGGTGTTTGGAGAGTGGATTTTCACGATATTTTTTGCAAACCCGAATACTACCTCAGGAAAAAATTCATTAAAAATGTCTAGTATAGTTCATTAAGACATGTCTACAAAATGCAATATGGCCGCCATATCCATGGAAGCGAAATTTTTTTCTCAAATTTGATTGCAGATTTTAAAACCCCTTACTATGCTTGTTATATGTGTGAAATTTGGTAACATTTAATCTACTGATATGCGAGATAGCCTTCAGGTGTAGCTACCCCCCCCCCCCCAAACCACATCCTTTTGCCGCGGAATTGCTGTGGATTGTTATATTTTTAAAAATCACGTATGAGGTACAATAGAACCCTTCGTGTTTTGAACTACTGCTGTTATTCATAAGGACTAGACAATTCAGTTGTACTTTCATTTTTTTTAATAAAAAAAAAATTAGCGGACGATACCCGTCCACCCGATAGAAAAGAGGGTCAGATTTCTCCGTCCCTCGGAGTGCCTCGGGCAGTACCTGCCTCGCTAAACCAGGGGGCACAAGGCCGGAGGAGTAGCGGAGAACAGATGCCACCTTTGATCGGAGCCAAAAGACCGAGAAGCGACTTTCATAGTATAGATACTTGAAACCCTCTTTTTGTGGAACGCTTGCGCGACCCAGGCTTCCCCAGACTCTACGTTCAGCGACCCACGGGTAATTTAAGTCAGAGATACCCGAGACGGAGGGCATTGTTAGACCTTTTGTGCTATACTAAAAAGAGTTCTTTTTTTCTTCTTATCTGAGAGACCCATTTCAACTCTCAACATGCTTTTACAGTGAACTCAGAAGTGGGAATGAATAAACGAAATATAGACTGTCGTATTTCACTGAATTCAAACATTGTCCTCACGGTTAGGGCCTTGGGCTCCTTCATTTTTTTCCCTTTTGCGTTGCTGTTTTAAGGGAAACATTATATAGGTCAGCAGCTATCGTTTACTTTTCACTAAATCTACTTT
>NW_004797442.1:814546-815532 GCF_000002075.1 Aplysia californica
CCCCCCTCCCCAAAGAGTAGTGACAAAATGGGGAGAGTTTGGCACTTACTTCCACTTCTACTGCAAAATGTCCCCACAACATGAACACGAGGGTGGTTGGCGGGTGCTTTCGCGTGGTCTGCTCCATCTTTCTGATCAAACATCCATAAAACTCTCCTCGTCTTTTTTGTTTTGTTACTTTCTTGTAGCATCTTTTGCATTTATATATTATGCTAATTGTGTTGCAAGTGCTGTAAAATGATAACTAAATCAAAACAACGTGCAGACAGATGCAATACGAGCTGCAAAAAGTGACAAAGCAATGTTAGGAAAGTGATCGACTGTGTAAAGTTGCGAGGTGTGTAGTTGGCGGGTGCTGTGATTGGGGTATATTGTTTGCCCCGTTGCGGTTATTTTATTTTGATAATTATTTTTAGGTGATATTTAAAATAACGATATGCAGGAGGTTCTATGATAATCATGAATGCTGTATGCAACATGTGGTCGGTGGTTGGCGGGTGTTCTAGTGTGGTCTGCTCCTTCTTTCCTAGCTATCAAACATCTATCGTCCTCTTCTCTCCTTCTTCTTTTTTGTGTTTCTTACTCTTTTGTAACACCTCTATTCGTCAGCACTTATTATATTACCCAATTGTTTTGCAAGTGTCCTTAAATGCTTACTAAAACATAAAGACAAAGGTAGCGAGTTAGATAGACAGACCGGCAGAGAGACAGGTGCACATACAGAAACAGGTAACTTGACAGATTGTTTTTATACAAAGATTGAAAGTTTGCATCAGTTTTTCCAACCAGGATTGTCGTGTCGTTAATTTTTCACGTCTGATTTTATGACAGTAATTCTCTAACCCTCCTGCTTGATTTATTATTGAAAAACAACGTTTTTTTCCACTTCAGAAAAACCATATTTTAAGAAAGACCCGTTTTCAGTGATAAATCTGAATGAACTGGGTCCTCTTGTTGGTTAATCGTGTGGAATTATTGGGGGGGGG
>NW_004797442.1:816589-818034 GCF_000002075.1 Aplysia californica
CACACACACACACTTACACACACACAGACGTACTTAAAATTTACCCTGAGTTTCGTAACGTTGTACATGGTATTATGTACTTATTCTTTCTGGCGCAGTCTAAAGTCATTCTGACGCATGACATCACATGGCCCAAGTGTGTTGTCAGAATGCACTCCGTCCCACACGCCGTCCGTCCGCCGCGAGAAAGCGAGCCGTGACAACCACAGGCCGTTCGCAAAAAAAGTAGCATCAAAGGCTCCTTTTTCTTGATAAAAATGTACAAATCTTTTCCGCGTTTCTTGGATACAAACGTACGTGGGTGGTTGGCGGGCGTTCTGGTGTGGATTTCTCCTTTTTGCCTATCAAACATCTACCGTTTTTATTTTTCTTCCTTTTTTTCTTTGCTCTCGTTTAACAACTTTTATATCCGGTATTTAGACTGACCTACTCAAACTATTCACAACAAACCAGGTGTGTTTTCTTTTTTTTCAAACGTTGCATCCCAGTGTTTGGTAAACAGTCACAGGTGTGTTTTCTTTTTTTTCAAACGTTGCATCCCAGTGTTTGGTAAACAGTATAGTTTGAGTAGGTCAGTTTACTAAACACACACACATTAGTGCAGTCTGGCCACGTTTGAGACACCCAGGAAGATCTCATAATACGACTTGAAAGTTTTCCTGAGCGCATTGTCGGTGAGCGGGCGGTTGGAGGACGCCACACTGGTAGGTCCCACCTCTTTACGTTCCCTAGGATGTGTTTGTCTTCTCTACGCCTGTCTTACTTTTTTTTCTCAGCTCTAAATGACAATTAATTTGGTCGATGTGCTTCTCTTTACTCAAACAAACAAATAAAGCATTGTCTGTATATCCCGATGGAATTAGTCTTGGCCCCTTTTGAAAACAGATACTGCACCAATGTTTTCTTCCCGTAAAATTAGATCTACATATTTTTATAAAGCATTGTCTTTCTGTCTGTCTGACTTTGAGATTTAAATTTAGGAACGTAATGTGGCTTTCAACATAATTAATGCTTCCACCTTTGTATTTCAAAGACAACCAGTGAAAAGAAAAGTAATCAGATTGTGTTTTTATTTTTTTTCATGTTACCCAAATTCTCATTATCTGGTTCTAATACTACTTAAAGAGAAAAACTTTCAATTTTAAAAGAATACAAAAGATTTCAAACCTAGTTTTATCACCATAACACGATGGCAGTCTGTTTTGTATTTTACTTACATGAATTTAGGAAACGTTAGAAGAATAAGTAGAATTTTTTAAGAAATCCACTTATTGTTAGAGCGAGGTACTCCCCCTCCCCCTCTCTCTCACTCTCTCTTTCTCTCACTCTATTTTTTTCTCTCTCTCATCCCCCCTCTCCCGGAACTCTCTCTCTATCTCTTTATCTCTCTTTTCTCTCTCAATCCCTTTTCTTTCTCTCTCACCCCACCCCCCCTTTCTCTCTCT
>NW_004797442.1:819888-821957 GCF_000002075.1 Aplysia californica
GAATACTGTATTATTTTACAGTGAAAGGGGGGAAAGCAGACTTTTAAGCATGATTAGTCTACTAAACCTTATATGTGTTTTATGAAACCAAGGAAAGGCTGAATAAAAATAAATTTAAAAAAAAAGTGATTTAAATCACTGATTTTTATTTAAAAAATCAAGTTGATTTAAATCCAAAAAATCAACTGATTTAAATCAACTTGATTTAAATCAACCCAACCCTGTTCCTGGCTAAAAGCGCGTTACCTTTAGTCCTGCATTGAAGGTTAACGCATGGTTAACTAAAACCCAAAATTGTGTCACTCGCATGGGCTGCATATTTACCACTTCTAAGTGTAGATAGACATAAGTAGATATACAATGTACGTGTGACATTGTGGGGAAATTGCACGCTAGTCAGAACAATGAAGTTGAAGATGCAGACATTTTTCCACACGTTGGGAAACTAATCGATTTTTTCCCTTGGCTTTTCGCTCAACACCTTTCATATCCACTTAAACAATTTAGATGTGAATTTTACTGAAAAACGTTGGTCAAAGGAACAGCAAATGTAAATTTACAGTCTTTATGGACACTTAAGTCACCAAATATTCTACAGCCATTTTCCTGCCAATTTTACTTCTGAATAAGTCGACGCCCCCTCCTTCTTCAATCGCAAATACCTCAACTTCTATTAAAGGTATATCAGTTCTGTTCTCTCATCAATAGCAAGGCGAATGAACATGCTTTAAAATTATCACAATAACTACACGTGCTTGAAAATTGACGAACACCTGATTCCCTCGTGTCGTGGCACTATGAAGCAATAGAATTAATCGTTCCTCCGAAAACAACCTAAGTCAATATCACCTATCAGAGGTGCGGGTAGTTGGTTAGTGATCTTGAGTGACCCTTTGATAAAAGTAAAATCGCTACTCTAGAATTACAAAGTTCAGTACATAGTTTTGAGAAATTTGATGCTAAAAATGTTGAGTTTCACACCATGCCAAGCTTTTTCGTTTGCAGTTCTTTAGACATCTTGATAACAACTCCATAATACATGTAATACAGACTTCAAAATAAGTTAAGGACCACCTTGGCAGACAGCTCTGATTTTTAAAAAATCCGAAAAAAGACATCGAGGAATGTTTCAAAATGTTTTGCTCTAAAAGTGTATTGGGTTACCAATGCGTACTGCAAAACCCTCCTTGAGCCTCGGGAAATTTTAGTCAAATTTGCAGTTTTATATCGACTTGTGTGAGACACCACGGACATTCCTCAGTTAGAATTTCTGGTGCTCGTCATAAACGGACGTACGGTCTCGAACTGTGCTCACTTTGGTGACAATATAAGCCGCCGTTTAAGCAAAATCCGGTATCACATCAATATTCCCCAAGACGAAAGCGGAGAGACTTTGAAGGTTTCGGGGCTATGACATGGCTGCATGATGGAGTTGAGGCCCGAGAAGTAGTCAGAAGGCTTGCAATGTCACACTCTGTCATTGTCCGCCTAAGGCAGCGTCATCAAGCCACTGGATCAGTCCAAGAACGCCCACATGCGGGTTGACCCAAGAAGACCAATCATTGTGTTTGCAAGTGGTTTTGACAGAGCAGTCAGGTAGTACATTTGGTTGCCGACCTCATGGTCATAGTAACTCAAAATAGCCAAAAATGTCAGATAAAACTTTGTGATTCTAAGCTACAGAAGCATACCCCCTCCCCCCGGCCGTCCTCCAACCAACCCTTCTATGCATATTTATTAGAAGTACAAATTTTCTTCTCCAACCCATGGGATTAAATTTGTGAAAGTGATTATGTTTAGAGTTTTTGTAAATCTCCGTTCAATCGGACCTATACTCTCCGGTAGCGTGTAAAAGTGTGCAGCAAACTAGCAAACACTGCCCTGGCAAACATTTGCGCATCCGTTGTTAAACACGGTGTATTTGTAGAGTCTACATTGGTTGATGAATTAGATGACGCAGCACAGATGGTACAACCCAGCACAGCACAGGCCATAAGATGAAGTGTGATTTGTCCCAGGTTTGCAGAATACTAATATGTACTCCCCCCCCTCTCTCTCTCTCTCTCTCT
>NW_004797442.1:823387-826542 GCF_000002075.1 Aplysia californica
CCCCCCCCCCACTTCCATACCAGTGTCAACCAGTAAAAGGTCTCACGCTTTAGCACATCACAATTTCATGAGGCTTTTTATGACGCAAAACCTGGCGTGCTGTTGGATGGCGCCTCTTGTCAGTCCTGCATCTTTTCTTTTCCTCCTTTGTATTTGTCTGTCTGTTCTTCATTCTCCCTTGACAGGTCCTACTTCTTTTCTTTCCTTCTTTAGGTTCGGTCTTTCTGTTTGTCTGTATTACTCGTTCCCTGCATCAAATGACCGTTATTATGTCGATGTGCATCTCTTCACGCAAACTAACAATCAAGCGAAAAAATGTACCAAAGTGAATTTCTAATCACACAGCAGATTGTTGGAGGACCCCACTGGTAGGTTCTACTTCTTTACTTTCCCTCCATTGTTTCTGTAAGTCTGTCTTTTCCAGCGCCAAAGGGCCATTAATTTGTCGATGTACCTCTCTTTACTAAAAAAGAAACAACAACAAATAAAGAAATAAACAAACAAACCATACACATACATTTGCCCCGAAAGTTGTCACCTGTAACATTTCCTTCTACTAACACAGCAGTCAAGATCTATGTCATTTTGTCGTACAGTTCGGATGTAAGTTGTACTTCCCAGTGAATCCGAGTGACTTTTGACGTCACTGGCGAGTGTTTGGTTTTTTTTTGGGGGGGTGGGGGTGGCGCCATTGGTACGTCCTACTCTTTTGTCTTTCCCTCTGTTGTTTTCTGTCTGCCAGTTTATCTTTTTCTCTGCTCTAGATGACCGTTATTGTGTCGATCTGCTCCTTTTTACCCAAACAACCAAAAAGGTGTACAAAAGTCCAGACCCGTAAATCTGGAGAAAACTATGTGGTCTTCATCATAGTAAAATTTCTTTCTCCACAGATCAACACCATGCCACGACACATGATTCCAAAACTTGGGTCATGGCTTCTGAGGAACAAACGGCACAATTTGGTGATACTGACAGTTTTGTGTGCTCTGTGTCTTCTGCTTTGGCGAAGGGCAGAACCGTCGACAAATTCCACAGGTGAGCCGTTGAGATTCCTTGAAACCAATCCTTTTAATTTAGCCGCGCTGACATTTAACTCTTGTCAAGGGAGGCTGCATTTGTATTTTTGTGGATGTAGGAATACTGTCCTTCTTGACATGATTCCGGAACCAGGACCTAGTATCATGTGAGGACACTGAATTAAAGATCTTAAAAATACTCTGCTCCGAGCGCAAGCCTGGCCTTCAACAGAGCGCAACAAAATAAAATAACAGACTGAAAAAATTCCCGAGAGGGAAGATTAGATTTGATTTGTTTATCTATGTCTGTCTGTTAGAAAGTGTATCCCTCTCCGCGCAAGTTGGTCCTGCCAGGCAAGGTTGAAGCAGTCTGCTCCTTGGGTGATTTATTAAATTATATTGTGTTGATGAGGTTGTTAGACATTTATGCATTTACATTTACAAGTACACCCTTTTGGAAGACTGTAATTGATATATTCTATTTACATAGGATGTTAAGCTAGACTGCTCCTTGTACAGCACAATGAAAGTTATGGACAGCACGTTCACACACAGGGTCACATAGGACTGGGCGAGCGATATGTTTGAAGCGGGGTAAAATGTTATTCCTATCCTCTCAAAAACAATCAACATATATTTGTAACTTGTTTGTGCTCACTGTTCTGATTATGAGCATTTTGATATACATTGTATATCAAAACTATTAAAATCGGAAAATAGAAAGAAGAAAATTGCATCATGTTCATTTTCTTTTTTTTTCGAGTATGTAATAACAAGCAAAAGTCCACCTTCAATAATACATGTACATCCTATTCTCTCAGGAAAGACTCATATACACGTAGTGTGTAATATATATATATTTTTTAAAAAAAAATAATTATATAATACATTACATGAATAATTATCATCCACATCAAATGCCAGATCTGCAGCAGACATCGACGATCATGGTCTTTCATTCATTCCTCTCCTTGGATGCTCTTAAAAAAGCTATGTTACCCTGATGACGTATCTTACGATTGAAATTGCCGAGTTGTAATCACGAGTTTCAACGATTGATTACACCTGGCAGTTTCACAAGTACATGTAAGTTAGTGAGTGACAGACGGTCAGTTCTACAGATCAGGAGCCGCCCCTGTTTACATTTCACATGTGAGGTATCTAATTCAATGACGTCTGTGGTGTAATGTTTGGGCGTTTTCCCCCTTCTGCAAGCATATGCCACGAGTCCTTTTCTCTCTAAAAAAAAGGGGGGGGGGGCATATTATATTTGATAGACTATCTCTATTATTTGTGCTAGCGTCTAATGGTTATTTCAACCTGGATTTGCCCTTGCATGAAATAAAGAGATAACTTTAAGACGCAAGAGAAAAACATTAAGATGAAAACATAGGGATCACCAAATGACCCTCCCCCCTCCTAGGTCTATACGACCTGTCAGTGCCTGCCAGTGTTCCTATAGAGCTAGCTTATGTTTGTTTTTTTCCAAACCAGGTCCATACTCTGAGAAAAGATTATGAACAAAGGCTCAAACCACCAGAGAACGATCTCAGTGCAGTCATGTGGTGCCTTTCTTTCATGGATTATTCTCTCTTTACCTCCAGATTTGACATTCCACAAAGGCTCTTTAGAAATTCGGGAAGCCGCTGCCACTACATTGATTACAAGTAATGCGCGGTGAGTATCGGTTGGCGTGATAACTTAATGAATGCCCCTGATCTGGATGGGTGGTTTGCTGATTTGGGGTATTTTTTTCTTCTGGTGTACGAGCTTTATGGTCTGCTTCACGCTGTCTTTAATTTACTTTAAAGAAGAAAAGTAGGGCAGATATAATGTTGCTTTTTTATTTTTAAAGAGGGGTTGGAGGGAAGGGAAAGCGGTGAAGACACATTCATAAAGGATAGAAAATGTACCATATGGCCCTTGATTCCATAGGTTTAACACCACCACCACCACCACCACCACCAACAACAACAACTACAACAACTACAACAACATCAACAACAACAACAACAACAACAACAGCAACAACAACAACAACAACAGCAACAACAACAACAGCAACAGCAACAACCAAAAACTAAGACATTAAAACATACACGCACATACACACTCACACACACACACACACACGCACAC
>NW_004797442.1:828510-832195 GCF_000002075.1 Aplysia californica
TTCGAATAGGAGAGGAGAAAGGATGCTCCCCTGGGGGACTCCTTCCTCCTGTTGGTGTGGGTCTGAAAGGGAGGATCCGACATGAATCTGGAAGGAACGGTTCTTCAGGAAGTTGCCAATGAAGGCAGGGAGGTGACCGCGTATGCCGAGTGCGTGCGGGTCTCGAAGAATGCCGTACCTCCAGGTTGTGTCGAAGGCTTTTTCTAGGTAAAAAAAGATGGCGATCAAGTGGCCTCTTTCAGCGAATGTCTGGCGTATAAAGGTCTCCAGGCGGACCAGGTGATCCAGAGTGGATCGAGTTTTCCTGAATCCGCACTGAAGACCGCTCAGCGAGCCCGTTGTTTCCAGAAACCATATGAGTCGCCTGTGAATCATTTTTTCAATTAGTTTGCAGAGACAGCTCGTTAGTGCTATTGGTCTGTAATTGGATGGGTGTGTGTGGTCCTCGTTTGGTTTGGGTATTGGAATGAGAGTGGCGAGACGCCAAGACTCCGGAAAGGAGTGCGAATGCCACATGTCGTTGTATATGTTTAGTAGGAGTGTAAGTGTTTCTGAGGGTAATGTCTAATGATCTGGTTGTGGATGTCATCCGAAACCCGGGGCTGTATTGCCCAGGTCCGAGATGCACGATGTTAGTTCGTCTGTTGTGAAGTCTGCGTTGTAAGTTTCAGTGTTGTTTGAGTGGAAGTTTAGGTGTTGTTGTTCTCTGTAAGTTTTGATGTTTTGAAAAGTGGTGTTGTAGTTAGCTTGGGATGAGTTTTTGGCGAGAGATGTAGCTATTGTGTTTGCGATGTCTACTTGGGTTTCAGCTGTGGTTCCATCCGGGCTCTGAACGTGCCGAATGGTGTCTGTGCGTCTACCTAAGAATTTTTCAGCAATTTTGAAAACTTGGTTGAGTGGTGTCTGGCTGTTGATTTTGGAGATGTATTTTTTGAATGATTGTCTTTTGGTCTCCCTGAGGCATCTACGTGCCACAGCTCGAGCCTTTAAATAACTTATCTTGTTTTCTATGGTGGTGTTGTTGACGGCTTTTCGATACGCTGCCTTCTTTTTCTTTACTGCATCCTCACATTCCCAAGAGAACCAGATCTTCTTCCTCCGAGGTTTTTTGTTTGTTTTTGATATGTGTTCGTGGCATATTTCTAAAACCTTTTCGTGGAATATAGTGTAGTTGAGGTCGAAATTGGGATTAAGAATCTGGGAACATTGATTGGCAAACCCGTCCCAGTCTGCTTTTTTTGAAGTTGAAGCGTTCTGGGATCGGGTCGTTTTGGAGGCTATCGTTGTTTAGAAGAATTGGGAAATGGTCCGTACGGTCATCCAGCACAGACCACTCAAGATCTGGGACTAGGTCAGGGGTATAAAAGGTGAGGTCAAGGGATGAAGTGCCATAAGTGGCTCTGTTTCTGTAAGTTGGGGATTTATCATTTAAGAGACAGATGTTATTTTGAAATAAAAAGTTTTCTATTATTTTTCCTTTCTGGTCTATAGGTTTGTCTCCCCAAAGGGGGCTGTGGGCATTGAAATCTCCCAGCAAAATAAAGGGTTTTGGAAGCTGAGCCTTTAAGTCATTTAGTTGGCTTATTTTGAGGGGGTAATTTGGTGGGATATAAACTGAGCAGATCGTGATTGGTCTGTGCAGGGTGAAACGTACGGCAATAGCCTGAAGGGTCGTCTTAAGATGTACTTGTCTGTGGAGTGTGTTGTTGTCGGTGTAGATGGTGGTACCACCGCAAGCAATCTGGTTCTCCGTGTGAATGTGATGGTACGCAGTAAATCCTTTTAAGTCTATGGTTGAAGCCGGGGCGAATTTTGTTTCTTGAATACAGGCCACCCGTGGGCACAGTGTGGCCTGTAAATGTTGCAATTCTGCAATGGAAGGTCGGATTCCGCCGGCATTCCATTGCAGGACCGCCATTATGATTTTTAAGTTTTTATTTTGGAGCTCAAAGGCCCCGGCTTCGAAGAGACACTCTGACTCCTCCTTGCGGAGGAGGCAGAGTGTTTTCTAGGAAGCCGTCCTGGATTGGACGGCGGTCTAGTGGGGGATTTGGAGGAGTGACAGACTCCGCTCTTCCCGGGGTCAGGCCGGGGAGGGGGGTCGGAGATGTCATCCTCCGTTGGTAGTGGGGGGAGTGGAGGGGTAGGGGGGAGGTGGAGCAGACAGAGGGAGCTGGGGAGAGGGGGGAGGGAGTACCTTAATCTCCATCAGAGAGATGGATTGTGAGGTAGAAGAAGAAGAAGAAGAAGAAGAAGAAGAAGAAGAAGAAGAAGAAGAGGAAGAAGAAGAGGAGGAGGAGGAGGAAGAGGAGGAGGAGGAGGAGGAAGAGGAGGAGGAGGAGGAGGAGGAGGAGGAGGAGGAGGAGGAGGAATAGAGGAGGAGAAATAGAGGAGGAGAAATAGAGGAGGAGAAATAGAGGAGGAGAAATAGAGGAGGAGAAATAGAGGAGGGGTAAGGGGGAGAAGGGGGGCGGGGCGGAGAAAGAGTCCACCCCATCCTCCCCAAGAACCCCAAAGCGGTTAGTCAGTGATACCAGAAAGGTAGGTACCACAGTTTTAGGAGGAACCTTTTTGTGTTTCGTAGTAAGTCGCTTGTTGACCGCGGGTTCTGGGGGTCGACAGTGGAAGCACTGGTCGACTTCGTGACTGGCCGCAGTACGCTTGCATATGACCGGCCAGAGACCGGGGTCATACCTGGCGGGCAGACAGCTTTTCGGGCTTCTTGAAAAGAACAGCCATTTCGTGCTTTATACTCCTGGACTGCGCATTCTTGGATCCAAGTCGGGCAATCCTTGCTGAAGGCTGTGTGCTGGCTTTGGCAATTTGGGCAGCAATGACTAGCCTTGCGTTCCTTTTCAGGATGCCCAGTCTTGCCGCAGCGAGGACACACGGCTGCACGTCGGCATCGCAACTGACTATGGCCAAACTTCTGATACTGAAAGCAGCGTAGAGGGTTTGGCACATAGGGTCGGACGTCCAAGACCAAGTATGATGCCCGAACGGTGGCTGGAGGGCGGCACGAATCAAAAGTTAGAATTATTGTGTTCGTTTCTAGTGTGGACTCCCCCCGCGGGCTTCGACCACACCCTCACAGTTATCCACAATTTCTTGGTTGGAGCAACCATTCAGCTCATGGCTGCGGACCACGCCCTTCGACTGGTTAAACTTCTGGTGTCGCTCGGAAACACAGGGAACACCACCGAAGGTCGTAATCTTTTCAAGTCCGACCAGTTCTTTATCCGATGTGCACTTGATGAGGAGAGCACCAGAGGACAGTTTCTGGACATTCGTAGGAATGTATCCCAGAACCTGTCTTAGAGCATCTCCTGTTTTGAATATGTTTAGATGAGTGATCTTTTTACTGCGCATCAGTGCTGCGGATGGTCAAGTACAGCTGCCGCGGAAGCTCCCTGAGAGGGGGGAGGGCAGAGGCAGACCTAAAGGTCCTTTTTCCTTTAGTAGTTTGTTTGCTCGGCTCGGCGGTCGCACCCGCTTCTGCGAGCCGAGACTTTTTGACGTTGGGAGCTGGGGAAGGGTCTTTTTGAGTTTTAGAATATATGAGAGTGTTTTATATGATTCAACTCCGGGGCTCCCCGCCCGCCACAGAGCTCAACAAGGGGACACATTGCTCGGATGACCAGTGCTGTGCCAGGGCTACCCCGGAGCTATACTCTCAACGAGAAAG
>NW_004797442.1:832295-841082 GCF_000002075.1 Aplysia californica
CACACATGTGTGCGTTTCGATAACCCCGTCAAAACATACATACTATCTACTTACTTACTTATTCACTTACTCACGTACTCACCCACCTGCCCTTCCCAGCTCACACCCTCACTCACTCACTCACCCACCCACCCATCAAATTATAACCTGTTGTGATTCTTTTAGTACAATAGGTATGTGTTTGGTGGAAGTCATTTGCAGGATTTACGAACGTTCTTAATTTACGATGTTTCTATCGCTTGTCCTGACTCCCCTCCCCCCAGCTCCATTAAAAACAAATTAAGTGAAAAAATCAACAAAACAGAGACAAAACAAACAAAAATGCCGAAGATCACTTAAAAAACATAACAACAACCCCCCCCCCCCCAAAAAAAAAAAAAAAAAAAAAAAAGATAAAAAAAAAAAGATTTAAAAAATTACTTCAGCAGTCGCAACAACAACAGCAACAACAACAACAATAACAATAACAATAACAATAACAACAACAACAACAACAACAACAACAACAATAACCTATCCAGAAAACCATACAGTTATTGTCTTTATGTGTTCGTCTTAACTCAACAGACTCCAGGCTGCGGCCAACGACAGCCACAACCTCCGTCGACAGCACGTGATCAGCCACTGCTCGCGCAAACATGGTGACCAGTGGTCATCTCGCAAACAGCGCGTGCCCAAATTCTCCACCTCGCCCATCATTTCCACAAAACACGGGCTGATGTACTGCCCTGTCGGCAAGGTGGCATCCTCCTACTTCACCAGGTAAGTATAATACGGCACGTGGGTGGTTGGCGGGTGCTCTGTTGTGGTTTGCTCCTTCTTTCTTACGGGAACTTCATAATAATATAATAATAATATATAACGTTTGTATAGCGCATTTCCAAAAAAGTAGCTCAATGCGCTTTACATTGGAATACCCATTTTTCAAAAACCTTTCTTACTACTTCCTTTCTTCTCATGCAATATACATTAATGCACACACACACACACACACACACACACACACACACACACACACACACACACAGACTATTTTCATCCAGACATAGGAACAGAACAACTATAATGAAAGATAACGTTAAAAGCTTATGAAGGATAGGCCTGTAGGAACAGAAAATGTTTAAGATGTCTTTTGAAGCTATCAAGTGTTCTTATTTGTCTTAGTTTCATGGGTAATCTGTTCCACATAAATGGACCAAGATATGAGAAAGATCGCTCTCCATATGATTTGTATGATTTTACAGGTGTCACAAGTAGGGTGTTATCGTTTGATGATCTTAGGTTTCTCCCTGGTTTATATATTAGAACTGATAAGTTCTTGTAGATAAAAAGGGGCAGTTTTATTTACACATTTGAAACACATGACGCAGATTTTAAATATTATTCGTTCTTTTACAGGGAGCCAATGCAGTTCTTTTAATAATGGAGTGACATGGTCTCGTTTTTTTAGATCTTGTTATCAGTCTGGCGGCATTGTTTTGAAATACTTGTAAACCATTCCAATCTAGATAGGATAAGAGATGTTACCAGTGTTTTTGTTGTCTCTTCGTTTAAGTACTTTCGAACTAGGCCTATCCTTCTCTGCTGAAAATAAAAGGATTTGGACAGAGATCCTACAAACGAGCCCATTGATAAGTGGTGGTCAATATATACACCGAGATTCCTGACAACTTCTTTACTAGATGTCATATGGCGATATAAATCAAAGCTCACACTTTCCAGATCTTTATTTAATCGTGGATTTTTTAATAAGAATGATGTCTGTCTTTTCTTTGTTTAGTTTCAACTTGTTGAAAAAAAAGGTATAAAGCTCTCCAAACGTCGAGGTAGCCGTGCAGTCTCGGCATTGAGAAGAATAGGACTGACGTGGTGCTAGCGTGTCGTACGAGGCGACAAAATGGCGAACCAGGTAGTGACTCCTGAAACAGAGTCATCCTTCCTCCAGGTCGGGAGTTGAGTCATGAGGCTAACAACCTCTCTCGTAAAAAGAACCTGTTACAGAAACACATACAAGCAAAAACCATTATCTCTGCTTGGCTGATCGTGGATCTTCTCCAAATGGAGAGTTTATGATGCAAGGCAGTGAAAGCCGAAAGGAAGATGCTCGGCAGAAGCCTCCACCATCATCTAAGTCCAAGTCTCTTCGGGTCAGCTCGTGGAACGTTAGGACCCTTTATGAATCTGGAAAAACTGCACAAGTTCTCCAAGAAATGCACTGATACCAACTACACATACTGGGAATCAGCGAGACCCACTTGAACCAGTCTGGACAGAAGCGAATGAAAGAGGGGGAGGTTTTTATTTATTCAGAAAATTACAGTGATGGACCACACAGGGAAGGAGTAGTGATGATCATATCAAAAACAGCTCAAAAGACATGCAGGGGCTGGGAAGCACATGACATGGTCCAGGATCATCATGGCCTCATTTGGAACTAAGAAAGAACTCAAGGTAAGAGATGGTAGGAAGAAGGTCATTAACATGAACATCATACAAGTGTATGCTCCAACCAATGATGCAGAAGTGGAGAATAAAGATGACTTCTACAACCGCCTGCAGAAAGTTATGGACAAACTTCCAGGTAAGGACATCAACATTGTCATGGGGGATCTAAATGCAAAGGTAGGTTCGGACAATAGTCACAACGAGGAAATCATGGGCAGACACGGATTAGGAGAGGCAAATGACAACGGAGAAAGGTTACAAAACTTCTGTACATTCAACAACGTGGTCATTGGAGGTACAATCTTCCCACATAAAAGGATTCACAAGGCCACTTGGGTCTCCCCGGACGGAACAACGGAAAACCAGATTGACCACTTTTGCATCTCTCGAAAGTTTAGACGCTCACTGGAGGACGTCCGAGTCTTACGAAGAGCAGACGTCACATCAGACCAACATTTGATCCTTGGAAAGATGAAACTAAAACTGAGAAGATATGCACAAGTCAAAGCTGGAAATGTCTACAGTATGAAGTGAGCCTTCTGAAAGACCCAATAAAGAAGAATGAGTTCAAGTTTGAACTGAAGAACAGATTTCAAGTCCTTCAAGATCTGGATGAATGTGAAGTCAACGAACACTGGGATAAGATAAGAGAGGCAGTAAATGCAACTTGCCAGAGCACCCTAGGACACAAAGACAACACCGGGAATGAATGGATTTCACAGGACTCTCTAGACAAAGTCAAAAGAAGAAGAGAGCTGAAGGCTCAAGTCAACAAAAGCCGTACCCGAACTGAGAAACTCGCTGCACAACAAGAGTACGCCGAAGTAAACCGGGAGGTAAAGAATTCCATCAAGAAGTACAAGAAAACCTGCCTGAATGGCCTGGCCGAAAAGGCTGAGAAAGCAGCAACAGACGGGCACTTACGGATTGTACACCAGACTACAAGAACTCTTTCAGGTAGGTTCAGCAAGCCCACTCGACCAGTGAAAAACAAAGAGGGAAAGACTATCTTCAACCCAGAGGGGCAACTTAACCGATGGAGAGAACACTTTGATCAACTATTGAACAGACCACCTCCAGAAAACCAACCAGAAATTCTTCCAGCCAGAAATGACCTCCCAATAGTCACGGAACCACTTTCAAGAGAGGAAATTGCAGCCCGCTATAAAAACACTGAAATCCCACAAGGCAGCGGGTCCCGACCAAATACCACCGGAAGCCCTTAAGGCAGAGAAAGATAGGTTTGTGGAAATTCTCTATGCTCTGTTTGAAAAGGTTTGGCAAAAGGAGGAAATACCATAAGACTGGCCACCTAATCAAGCTGCCAAAGAAAGGAGATCTCAGCAATTGTAACAACTACAGAGGCATTACACTCCGGTCCATACCTGGGAAAGTCTTCAACAAGATACTCCTAGAGAGAATCAAGCTGGCAACAGATGAGAAGCTTCGAGGAAACCAGGCAGGATTCCGCAAAAACCGATCATGTGTGGACCAGATCGCTACTCTGCATATCATTGTTGAGCAATCGCTTGGATGGAACTCACCACTCGTGGTCAACCTCATTGACTATGAAAAGGCGTTTGACAGCGTGGACAGGGAAACTCTGTGGAAACTCATGCGGCATTTTGGAATACCTAAGAAGGCCACCTATGATGGAACAAACTGCGAAGTCTTCCACGAAGGACAACTCTCAGAACCATTCCAGGTACAGACAGGAGTGCGACAAGGATGCTTGCTCTCTCACCTTTCCTTTTCATACTGGCAATTGACTGGGTCATGAAAGAAGCCACCAGAGGCAAACGTAAAGGAATACAATGGACCCCTTGGCAGCAGCTGGACGACTTAGACTTCGCCGATGACCTTGCGCTGCTCTCTCACACACATGCTCAGATGCAAGAAAAGACCGAGGAACTCAACAGCCTATCAAGGAGTGTTGGCCTACGTATACATCCAGGCAAGTCAAAAGTAGTGAAGCTAGGAAAAGTTTCAAGCCCTGCTGTGTCAGTGGAAGACACTCCCCTGGAAGAAGTAGACTCCTTTACCTACCTTGGAAGTGTCATCGATGGTAAAGGTGGAACCGAGGCAGACGTTAAAGCGAGAACCGCCAAGGCAAGGTCAGCCTTCAAGCAATTATCAAAAGTCTGGAAAGCAAGCAACATCTCACTGCGCACCAAGATTCGACTCTTTAACGCCAACGTCAAGTGCGTGCTCCTCTACGGCTGCGAAACTTGGAAGACAACGAAAACAGTACTGAATGAAGTTCAGACTTTCATCAACAGCTGTATGAGGAGTATTCTAAGAATTAAGTGGCAGGATAGAATAAGAAATGAAGAGCTGTGGGAAAGGACAGGACAAAAGGATATAGAAGTAGAAATAGGACTAAGAAAGTGGCGATGGATGGGACACACCTAAAGAAAGCCCAGCGGAAACATCACAAGACAGTCACTGCAGTGAAACCCACAAGGAACACGAGGCAGGGGTAGGCCGCCGGAAACATGGAGGAAATGCGTGGAAAGGGACATGAGAGAAATGACGAGCTTGGAAGGATGGCTCAGGACAGAGATAAATGGAAGGAGCTTGTATGTGGCCTATACCCTGCCAGGGGTGAAAGGCATTGATGATGATGAAACGTCGAGGAATATCATTTATTAATCTTCTGTTTCCTCATCATTGCGTTTTTGTCTTGAAATTGTCTTGCTCTTACACTACTTATATTTTGTTGATCGATAATATCGTGTCAGTGGATTGTTGGTGGTTGCTCTGGCATAGTTTCGTCCTTCTTTCCTATCGTCAAAAATCAATCGTCCGCACTTGATCTCCTCTCTCCTTTTGTTGTATGTTACCCTCCAATCTTCGGCATTTATATTGCCAATTTGCATTGTTAGAGCCGAAAAACTCTTTCTAAAACTAAAACGTAAACCCGTGTCATGACGAATAACACCACTCAGGCAAGTTGTGATTAATGGCGTCACTAAATCATTGTTATTCATTCCCCTTGTGTTAATTGCGAACACGTTTACGCTATAACAAAACTTTTATTCGAAATTTGAATCACCACTAATGGCCCCATTCACAGACTACTCGTAACACGACACCGTATGAAAGAAGCGGAATTCTGTAATCAATATTGGGGCGCATAGTCGTTATCATGCTGGACAACGGAGCGGATGGCCCTGGTTCGATGCTTAGTGGGGCGTTTTGAACATGGGTTGTTTTGCAGAGTTTCTCAGGCTCTTCGCCCATTGTGTCCTATTAAAGATGGATATTAAATTCGGTGGCCTTGCATTGTAAACAACCTTACAGTGCTGAAAGGGGCGTTAAATCAATACAGCATTATCTTATATGACGTAACGCTGGGCGCTTCGCTGTCCAATGCACAACCCCTGAGTTAGACACCAGTGAGGGGATTGGAGCGTAAAACACCTTCATAAAAAAAACTTATACAGTGGCCAAATAATGACAATCAATATTGTGAATGTGTGTTTCAGTTGCCTTCTACCCCGATAAAAATCTGATGAATTGTGGTAACCTGATAACTGGAACTGAATTTCACTGAGATCAGATTCATATGTGTGGCGTCATGGTGAAGCCAGACGCTCGTCAGAATGATGGAATTGAAGAAAACGACATTTTAAAGAAGTTTGGGAAAATTGAACAGACGTTGTGTTTTTTTTAGCTTTGCGCCTTTTTGTTCACTTTTAACACTTTTCAATTTTGATTTTATTGACAAACGTTGATCAAAGGCGCAAAAATGTAACAGCTTCCAAGGCTTTGGAAGTCACCACATTTTAAAAGCAATTTTCTTGCTAATTTTACTCCTGACACCTCTCAACCTTCATATCCTTCAATTGCAAATACCTCGATTTTCTTTTTTCAAGATAGATGGGTATTTGTTTGCATTAAATAAACAAGCTATTAGATTATACCAATTAGTCCGAATGCCCCCAAATTGACGGGTGTCTGATTCTATCGGGACGCAACATACGTATTGTCACTGTCAGTGTGTTCTGAAACCATAATTCATTACAGTACAGTATTTAATACATCGAAAAAATCATTCCAGTTTCATTAGGCCTCTCCTGACTCAGCAAGCACTTGTGTGTCCGTTTTGCAGACTTTTGTGGACGTGCTGACGTGTGTTACTCTCTTCTAGTTTCAGTTCCCGGGAAATTTTATGCATACTATGGTCGCTTTTAAGCACAGGGGGGCTAGATATATAGCAAGCAAGCCCTTTTTAGCGTATCTATGCATACATTTTAGATTCCGTATTGTATGTTATAGCAGTAATAGCAATAATGTCCTCAGCTCATGATGTATGAGATGTAGCACTGACATTTCTGGGATCCATCGAAAATAACTATTCCCGTGAGAGGGTGGCAATAATGCTTCTACTGTTGTTTATTCATTCTCAAGTCATTACTGAAATGAACCAGAGACATAGAGACAATGGGGCACTGACCATTGCTACTGATTAATTCATACGCACTACTCTTTTTCTTCTTTTTTTTGGTCACAGTACTGCCTCTGAAATAAGGATAGAATGATGAGAACTGCGTATACAGAAATATAAATAAACGTGTTTGAGCTGCTCAAAAAGAGTTTATCTTAGAGTGGCGAAGCAATCGCGAAAACATTATTTTTCCACATTTATCAATTTGACAATACAGATCATGTTTTATGGTAGAAAATGAAACCTAGAAGTTCATTGCCCTAAATCAAAGTGTTGTACTAAGGTCTCTTTGAATATACAATGTGCCCCCCCTCCCTAAAAACATCACTTGTAGATAACTATGTATAATTAATAGTGTTCATTTTGGTCTGGCTGATCTAAATGAAACCAATTGCATCTAAAAGGTAATTCAAACACATTTAAGTTAATGCCAAACATTTTAACCATTGAATCGTCATTTAAAAAAAATCCAAACAAATAAGGGAATAAACCTGTTTTACTCGTTTGCTCAGACAACAACAAACTATTTCTACTGACAAAAACAAAAGCCCCCAAAACCTGTGTAAGTTTTTGTGTGTGAGTGTGTGTGTGTAGGGAGGGGGGGTTCGAAGGAGGCTTTGGGTGTGCGTGTATACGTGTGTGGTGTGTGTGTGTGTGTGTGTGTGTGTGTGTGTGTGTGTGTGTGTGTGTGTGTGTGTGTGTGTGTGTGTGTGTGTGTTTACATATAGGGATAATACGTCACCAAAACAATAACAACAAGTGGCAGTGACAGTTGTTGGTCTCATCCCTCAGATATGTCATCACCCTAGACCAGCCTGGGCCGATGACGTCACCATACGACATCCCGATCCAGAAAGCAGGAAGGGATCGTTGTCAAAATCTGGCCTCTTTGGGTAACTCGGACAAGGCCGTAACCTTCCTTCAAAAGGCGGTCAAGGTCGTATTCGGACGTAACCCGTTTTCCAGGTGAGGATAATCATAAAAGGGAGGTAAGGACAAAGGTGAGAGTTAACGTGGAGGGTGGCTGTGGTGTGATCAGAGTGAGTCGAGAAGGTATAAGGATAGTGTCAACTTAAAAAGGAATGAAGGTTTCATTTTGTCTTTGTTTAAGTTCAACGCTCGTCTTAGTTTGAAAGAAATGTGGTTTCCATGGAGTAGCATAGACTGGTCCAACGATAAAATGTAAAATAATAGCGAAGAAGGACGTAGAAAACAGTACCCAAAGCCAATGCATCTTGAATGAAAGAACACCTTAAGTCTGCTTTAATAAAAAACAACAAAGATTACGTCTTTAGAGCCCACTCCATCGTGGTTCTAAGCTCTTCACAATAAAATAAGATTTAAATTAACGTTTTCATGCACAGTGGCTTATTCAACATACACCAATCCTTTCAAATACTTAATATATAGACCCGTAATCTGACAAGGAACACATACATAACAAGACAGTTTGTGTTCCGGGAACAGATCTTTTTGGGGGGCTATTCATGATTTATGAGTATGTGTCTCAGTGTGTGTGTGTGTGTGTGTGTGTGTGTGTGTGTGTGTGTGTGTGTGTGTGTGTGTGTGTTTGGGGGGAGGGGGGTTTACATAAAAATACCGTGCTCGCGTGTATGGCTCTATGGAAGAGAGAGAAAAGGAAATCAGGCTCAACAGAGAACGTGTGAGAGAACAGATTTAAAGACTATCTTTTATCTGTATACGTTTGCATAGAGAATGAAAAATTAATGTGATTGTGGGAGAGACGAGGAATGCAAAGCAAAACGTATTTCCCAAGGGTAAACATTCTGACCAGGAACGGTAAAAAAATCGAATCTTTAATCCCACGACGTTAAACCCATCGACTTAATCGTTAGCCTCAAAGGAGGGGAAGGAGAGACACACCATGAGAT
>NW_004797442.1:841332-842600 GCF_000002075.1 Aplysia californica
ACGTGTGTGTGTGTGTGTGTGTGTGTGTGTGTGTGTGAGAGAGAGAGAGAGAGAGAGAGAGAGAGAGAGAGAAAGGGAGAGGGAGAAGAATAGTGTGAAGTGTACGTCAATTGCAAAATCCTTCGTTTTCATTCAGTGTTGTTTAGTTTTTTACCCCCTCAAAATTTTATTTTTCATCGAGGCGTGTGAGTATACAGTAACTAAATGCTACAGTAAGCGAAGTCTATACAGAGTGCCCATTGCGGACGGGATCGGTTCGGGTCGGGTCGATCGTCCCACTCGTCGTCTGGAAACAAACACGTTTGTTTTTGAGGTGACGGGTCGGGCGCTTTCGGCCTGTGCCACGATAGCCTCTTTTGCGCCTTTTATCTGGTTAGCAAACCCCCGACCTGACCCGATCCCCCAATGAGCACCGCGTATTAGGAATTTCCCAAGTGATACCTTTTAGGAAACACTTTGTATAGTCTTGTTCATGGAGTGCATTTGCTAAATCTCTCAACTTAAAGATTCCTTGTTGCTGACTTCTGCTCATTGAGACAATAATATCTGCTGTTATATAACCCCCCCCCCGGGCCACACCCCCTTCCTCACCACCAACCCACTCAGACTCTTTCAGTTTCCCAAACCTCAATATTCTAGTGCTTACGTAATCGAGAGGATCGTCAGTGTGTTGATTTGAAGTCCTCTTGCAAACGATAACAGCTTTCCGCTGTAAGGTGACCTACGGGCCATTCGACAAATGGTGTAAGCAAGTGCTATCCTGGCGAATTTTAGTTATTTAACTCTTTCTTTAGGCTACCTAGAAACAAACTATCTTTGCGTTCAAATATCTTGGCCGACCTGGTTTAAGACAATAATAATTGATCGTTTTTAAGCACAAGGGGGCTGTCCCGAAAAATGCTGTTTCGAGAAAATCGAAGCGAAAGTTTTTTGCCCCTTGTTCAGTTTCTTTAAAAAACAAGGAGAGTTTTCTCTGTAACCAAACAAATATACACACCACTGAAGCCAAACTTCTATAAGCAGAGCAATGCCCACTTTTGTTGCAGGTCAAGATTTCTTGAAACCCCCAAAGTCTGGGTTTCCCGCTTGTCCTTAAAAGTGACAAAGTGTTGTCAATTTAACCTAACATTAAGTATACGTATAGGCAAAAGCCAAATATAGAAAAGAAAGGTAATTTTTCCCATGTCTCGGAATAAATATACACAAAGATAGATAGATAAATAGATAGATAGATAGATAGATAGATAGATAGATAGATAAATAGATAA
>NW_004797442.1:844304-845348 GCF_000002075.1 Aplysia californica
CTTTTCCCCTTTCTTACGCAATTGTGTGCGTATAGCAAAATTTGACGTATACGCACGCAATTAATTGCGGGCGCATAGACTCAGCCTAACTATTCACACGCCAGTCACTGAGCGCACGTGTGACGTGTGAGCTCTGACAGAGCGACGTGGTGACATCTGCACGTCACCATTCATCATACTGCTTCGAATTTTGAATTGGGCCTCTGGGGAAGGGGAGCTTTTTTATTGTATGTAACAGCTAATTTAATAGAAAACAAAACAAAGCAAAAGAAAACAAAACAAAACAAAACAAAAAACCCACAAAAAATTATTCGCTGCGCTTATTCGAGAATAAAATGTCCCTGCTTGAGCTATTCATAGTCTAGTGTGACGAGTGAACATTGAATAGTCATGGATACCCTTTAGAATTTAGAGGAATATTTTTAACTCTCGTTGGCTCCTCTCATAAAACTTCGTCTCGTAACCATCAAATATAGAATATTTCTGTATTCCTATCTATAAAATTGATTATAGATTCATAATGCATGGGTGGTTGGCGGGTGCTCTGGTGCTGTTTGCTCCTTCTTTCCTATAAAAAACAACAACACTGTCGTCTCTATCTCCCCTCCTTCTTTTTTGTGTTTGATACTCTCTTGTAACACCTCTAATCTTCGGCACTTATATATGACCTTATTGTGTTGCCAGTGCCGAAAAACTCTTACTAAAACTAAAAAGATATAATGTGCTCACACACACATGGCACCTGAAAGGCTCTGACACGCTTCGAATAGCTGTAAGTTGCGCAAAAATCGTGAATGTTGAATAATGCAGTCGAATGGACACAAAACTACCGTATTATAATACCCAGTGGGCGTTGGTCCAAAGGGATAAAAAAATGCATGCAGTGCATTAGTAGGGGAACAAAACGATGGGGGCTTAGACAGGCAAACTGTCAGATAGATAATAGCTGGGGCATACAGTCATCCAGATAGAAAATTAGACACACATGAGAGCGAGAGAGAGAGAGAGAGAGAGAGAGAGAGAGAGAGAGAGAGAGAGAGAGAG
>NW_004797442.1:845448-848173 GCF_000002075.1 Aplysia californica
TGACAAGGTCCAAAACAATGCCCTTCGTTTTATAAATGGTGGAATGAGATCCACACCTACCGCCGCGTCTCTCAGACGATCTCTCTATTTTTCGCGCCCGGCTCTTGACGTCATCCAAGGGCGTGCCACTCCCCTAATTATCTAGTTCCCACAGTAAAGATAAGAGTCATATCCCTTGACATCACACTGACGAAGAGAGACGAGAACAGTTAACAACGAATGAAGCTAGGAGACAGATATTTGAACTTTCATTGCTGCATTTGAACTCGCTATTTGATTGATATATGATCGGGAAAAAGTGTAGATCTAGGTAGCTGACGGTGAGTATTGAATGCGAGAGACGTGAACAGTAAACAATGAACGTTGCTAAAAGACATGGTAGCTTCCCCTAACTCGGAATCGATGGTTAGGTTACATCTGAGACCCAGCAATGTTAACGTTGCTAGATCATAGCCTCGTAGTTTTTCGTATTGTTGAGTTTGAACTTTCCTATGCAGCATTTGAACTGACAACGACGAATTTGATTTCCCTAGTGTTACATTCGAGCTCTCCTGTGAATACATTTGAGCTGACTTTTGCTTACGTTATTCATTGTGTTGAATTTGAACTCTCTATGTTGAATTAATTTGACTATTTTGATATTTGAGCTTTCAATGCTGCATTTGAACTCTGTATTTTGATATTTGATCGAGAAAGGTGTATTACAGTTCCGCTTGGCCCCATCAAATTACAAACAACACATGGAAGGAACCTACGTAGCGAAACATCGAGCCGATTGAATAAAACAAATTTAAAACATTTCATATTTATATGTTTTTTATCTGTAAATCAAGCAAGACTCTTCCTTCTACTCTGCATTTTAAACAGCTATGATGCTGATGATGATATTTACTTTATTGTTCTATTTCAGACCAGTTTACGAGGAATGCAAGATGTGTGACGTCATTTATGATGTAGTCGGCAAGTTGGAGACAACAACAGACGACATTGACTTTCTCTCAGCTTCTCTCAACGTCTCGTCTGCTTTCCAGCACGATGGGAAATATTCTTACACCGCTTCCATAGACACCGTTCTCGACGCAGTAGAGAGCCCTTTCAGCTGGAAAAAAGACATCCAAGCTTGCATGTCATTGGACGAAATGGGTCAAAGAATTTGGCGCAAACTTCAGATCCGCGGAATCATCGACAGTCGGATTTCTTATCCTTTCAAAGCAGGAGAAGTGGACGCCATGCCTTCCACGAAGTTCGTTTCCGCCTGCAGGAGCGCTGTGGAAGCCTCGAAAGACAGAGCTCAGCTAAAGAAACAAAAAGTACAAGCTTTTTTGGAAGCTTACGCGACTCTCACGCTTGAAGAGCTCCGGGATATCGTGCGAGTCTATCAGAATGAGTTTGATGTGTTTGAGTACGATACTGAACCACCGCGTTTGTTTCGGGATCGCGGCGAAGTTGGCAAGACGGACTTCCTGAACTGGAGAGTAAACTGGCAGTTGTTGTAGTGTCGCTGGACACCTTCAAGTTTTAAGCATTAATCACGCCGTCCTCTACCGGTCAATGTGCCTGTAATAATTTGGCTGACAGCGCCCTTCTTTGTTATGAGAGAAGATTTAAGTCGATCCCAAGACGAGTTGGGTTTTCTTGCCTTTGGTTTCTGCAAATTTCTTGCGCATCGGTGCTTTGAGTGAACATAAATGGCCAGGATGTGTCCAGACTGAGCTCAAACTCAACCTATGCATAACAGAACCAACCTGACCGTTTAATTTGGCATTTTATTTCCTGGTATATAAATGTCTTTTTAATAATAATGATAATAATAATTGCATTTATATAGCGAATATCCACACTCAAGAGCATGCTCTATGCGCTTTACAACCATTTTTATCCCAGCAGACCCTCTGAGAACTCTCAGAAACATTCTCGGCTTCCGCGGAAGCATACTGTGCAAGCTGCAGATTTCACACGCTCAAACACTACCAAACCGACAAGATCATTCACTGTTTATAGCCGGGTACCCATGTCCACCTGGGTGAAGTGAGAAAAATTTGTGCAAAGTGCCTTTCCCAAGGACACAACGTCGGGCCCCTGACAGGATTCGAACCCACAACCTTACGGTTGCGAGTCCGAGAGCCTAACCACTAGGCCACCGACGCGAGAAAGGCCCCAACAAGAAAGTTTTAACCACAAAGTGGCCAAACTAAGTTTTTAATTCTTTAAATTCCAGGCGGCATTTCTTTATCGAGCTAAGAAGATTTTTTATTATGCTGATGCAAGAGATTCCATCAAGATAGCAGCCCTAGTTTGTGTGGAAAGTTGTGGGAAAGGTGCAACCTCAAAGAATGAGTGTTTCTGGACTGGAAATTATCGTGTGAGGGCAACGCTCTCTTTTTTTCTGGTTGATGTTGCTCTGATTTACCCTTTACACCATTTGCACACGGTTCTAAGGTCCGTCCATTGGATATTATAATATAATCATGAAGCTTTTGATGATTACATCACTTTCTGAGTGTCGTTATATATAATATAAACTCTCTCGCAAACCACAATTTGACATGACCAGCTGTTCTGTAGTAGACGAAGAACTCCAAGAAAGGGAAACTTGTATGTTTTAATCTCTTCAGTCACCATTTAAATGTCCATCTATTAAGATAGCATTTGTATAGCGCACATCCCCGCTAAACAGCAGGCTCTATGCGCTTTACACTATATTATTACCCCAGCAGACCATAGA
>NW_004797442.1:848273-849888 GCF_000002075.1 Aplysia californica
CTTCTCTCTTTCTCCCCCCCCTTTCTCTCTCTCACTCTCTCTCTCTCTCTCTCTCTCTCTCTGTCTCTATCTTTATCTCTATCTCTATCTCACCAAACACCCTTTTCTTCACTAACTTCAGTCTGTCCAGTAGTCCGACGGACTTAGCATTTCAGATCTTTCTGCAATGAAACACCCTGCCTCTTGCATTCCGGCCAAAGTAGTTTTGATTTCCAGCCAAGTCTCCATGTTCTGTTCTCATCAACGGTTGGGTCCCCCCTTCATCTATGGTCTTCTTCCCTCTCCCCCCCACCCTCTCTCTCTCCCCCCTTCATCTATGGTCTTCTTCCGTTGCCCCTATAATATGTTTTTCGAGTGAATCATGTTGTTTTATACACCCAAAATCGTTCAGTTTGTTTAATTACGTTCAGAAGGAATGCTTGTGTTTCTATATTTATATTAATTTTGGTACTTCTTCATTCCTCTTTTTCTGTCTCCAGGAGATTCTTCGAGACATTGCTAGACATTTCATTTCGAAAGCTGTAATACCTTACCTTTTTTGTCCCTTTTGGGCCCATGCTTCACATTGTAGGGGAGAATAATATGGTACTTCTCATAATTTTAATGCTTGCATCTTTGCAGTTTCCTTTCCAGGCGGATGTCATTTTTTTAAATGTTGATTTTGTGAATGTACTTCACGGTTTAATCTCTTGAATTTTCCTATGACCTTTAAAGCACGCATCAGAGAATACCATTGAGTTACAATTAAGATACTGAGTGCATATTATCAGCATAAACACTATTGATATAATAACTGTTCATTTATATAAAGCATGTGACTGCGAGCCTGTTTGTGAGTACAAGCATATACTATTGTGTCATTATGGTTATGTGCACATAGAAGAGAGGATGTGTGAAGGAAGAATGTGTGTGTATATGGGTGTGTTAATATGTGCGTGTGTATGTGTGTGAGTGTGTGTGAGTGTGTGTGTGTGTGTGTGTGTGTATGTGTGTATGCATGTATGTATCTTGTGAAACACCGAACCAATGTGCCATGATTTGGACAATAAATAATGTATCCTATCTTATCTTAATTGTTCCTCTTTTAGCCACAATCCTGGTTGGAGGATATATCCAAAACTGCTTTCTCTTCCCCTTCTCCCCACACACCAACTCCTATGGGAGCCTTTTCTGTGTATTTTGGCGTTTAAGTGTAATCCTTTTTTTGGTCACAGTGTTCTATGACAAATGTTGTTAGATTTTCTAGTTCTCTTGGTGTCGATCTTGGAGAGCAGTGTTTATTTCGATAACTGTTTTAAGACGCTCGCAACCGCATTAGGTCATAATATCATAGTATTATGAGCCCGCTGGGCACATTTAGCATTTTCAGTCTGGGAGGAATTCAATTTGAATTTTTCTCGGGTGGTAGCCGAAGCATATTTTTTGTCAAAAAAATCTTTAACGTTCGTAACTTGCATACGGGACCTCCGAGATTTTTTTGCCCTTATCCGAGAAGGCTAGTTGTTCGATTTTTACAGATCCTAAGATCAGGGGGTGTGGCGGAAAGATAACAGTAAGGAGTAGCAGTAGAAAGAGTTAGGAGCCCACAGGAGGTGGAAAAGGTGTGAGTGTGTGT
>NW_004797442.1:849988-853126 GCF_000002075.1 Aplysia californica
TAAACAGCAGGCTCTATGCGCTTTACACTATATTATTACCCCAGCAGACCATAGAACACTCCGAAACATTCTCAGCTTCCCGGGAAGCATACAGTGCGAGCAGCCGATTAAGCGCTCAAACACTAACAAACTGACAAGATCTTTCGCTGTCTATAGCCGGGTACCCATTCCCACCTGGGTGAAGTGAGGAAAATAAGTGTAAAGTGCCTTTCTCAAGGACACAACGTCGGGCCCCTGACGGGATTCGAACCCACGACCTTACGGTTGCGAGTCCGAGAGCCTAACCACTAGGCCATCTATCTATCTATCTATCTATCTATAAATCTATCTATCGTGTGAGAATGAGAGAGAGAAAGAGAGAGACACAGAGAGAGAGAGAGAGAGAGGGAGAGAGAGAGAGAGAGAGAGAGAGAAAGAGAGAGAGAGAGAGAGAGAGAGAGAGAGAGAGAGAGAGAGAGAGAGAGAAGTACGGAAATGTTTTTCTGTCTGTAGAGAATGAATGTTTTGATGAATGTTTCTAGTTATTCACGTTTCAACTTTATTGTGACCGTTCGTGAATTTTTATTGCATTGTATATTTTTAGTGAACACATTTTCAACCTAAATGCGAGACTGTTTTTCTCATATAAATTGTAACACATATTATACATTTATATTATTTGTATAATGATTTGTTTTACGTACACGCAGGTCGATTACTTTTTTTTAGATGTGATGTCTTTTTCGTTATAATGCGCATTGGGCATTTTTTAGAAAATGGAAATGCGCAGTATAAATACTATTTATTATCAATCTATCTATCTATCTATCTATCTATCTAGTTATCTGTCTATCTGTCTGTCTGTCTGTCTGTCTGTCTGTCTGTCTGTCTGTCTGTCTGTCTGTCTGTCTGTATGTCTGTCTGTCTGTCTGTATGTCTGTCTGTCTGTCTGTCTGTTTCGGTACTATGTTGATACTTGAAGTGCTTATCTTTAGCACGTTAAATCCGCTCAAAAGCAACAACTCAAAAATGTATTTATGTGCGGATATATTATCATTATGGATGTGCGTGTGTGTGTTTGTGTGTGTTTGTGTGTGTGTGTGTGTGTGTGTGTTTCTTTAATTTGTGTGAGTGCGTA
This sequence comes from Aplysia californica, assembly GCF_000002075.1. Taxonomy (NCBI): domain Eukaryota; kingdom Metazoa; phylum Mollusca; class Gastropoda; order Aplysiida; family Aplysiidae; genus Aplysia; species Aplysia californica. Next base: position 851,106 of record NW_004797442.1, read on the forward strand.
TGCGTGATGTGCGTGTGTGTATGTGTGTGTGTGTGTGTGTGTGTGTGTGTGTGTGTGTGTCTGTGTGTGCGTGTGCGTGCATAGGCGTTTGTTTGTGTTTGTATATACGTGCGTGCGTGTACGTGCGCGAGTGTGTGTGTGTGTGTGTGTGTGTGTGTGTGTGTGTGTGTGCGTGTTTTGTATGAGCGTGTGCGCGCGCGTGTGTACATGTGTGTGTGTATGAATGTGTATGTGAGTGTGTGTGTTAGTGTGTCTGTGTGTGTGTGTATATGTGTGTGTGTGTGTGTGTGTGTGTGTGTGTGTGTGTGTGTGTGTGTGTGTGTGTGCGTGTGTTTTTAATGAGTCTGTTTAAAATATGTATTTTATAGTCTTATATGAACGGTTTTATTATGTGGCAGTGTGCATTAAAACAGATTTAAAAAATATTTCGTCCATGCGATTTTCTTGTTTTTCAGTTTTGTATTTACTTTGATGCCATTTACATATGTCTGCATTTACATAAAACCCACAACAATCATTATAATTGTCAAAGTTTCGTTTGTACTTTTACTATACCAACAAGGGTGTTTGAATCAAAAGGGAAGAGTGAGTTTTAAATTCATATTTTCAAAGTCACAATTTACTTCCTTTTTGGTATATATACATGTGTGTATATAATATATACGTTCACACATTCACGGAAAGTGGAGACGAAAGCAGACGACAGAACATGGTTAGAGAGCAGGAAAAAAATGTGAAAGGAGAACATTTTGGAGAAGTTTGCTTTGCTGCCAGGTTTCGAATTCGTAACACCATAACCTCAGTACCACGAAAGCACCCTGGCCCCTTCTACATCCCAATACACAATGAATTTTCAAACCATTTCCAACCTGCCCCTTAACCAGCAAGCCTTACGGCCTAAAAAAAAAGGCCTAACTTACGGCTCGTTCACACCAAACATCCGCATGTGTGAGGTATTGTATGTGAGACCATAGATGTACACTATAGTACTAGATATAATACGCCCCTCTCCCGCCTTGCTGCGCGATGGCCACATTTGACAGCGGCGTCCGCCATGATATTTGTGGCAAGTTGTGTGAAGGAGTTCATGCTAAAGCAATGGGCTAGGCATGTTTTCTCTCTCTCTCATCTCTCTCATACGCGTCAGGCGAGACTTGGTTCTTGTTTATTTTTTTTTTGTACATGGGCGCCGTGGCGTACGGTATCTAAATGACTAAATTGCAATAATTCGGCGTTCTTTCTACAACTAGATCTACAAATAAATGTATTATTAAATAGATAGAGATAGAGATATGGGCTTTAAAAAAAGAAGAAAAAAAAACAACCTTTATTTCTTCATCAGCATTTTATCTACGAGGTGGTTTATTTCTTATTGACCGAATCAAAGCGTATAGGGCCTATAGAACTTTTTAAAAGAAGTATGAAAAGATGTGGGTGTCATGGGAACCCCCCATAACCACCCCACCCATCTCTCCTCCTGAATCCCAATACCAACCCCCCACATGCTCTCTCTCTTTCTCTCTCTTTCTTTCTCTTTTTTTCTATATATCTCTCTCTCTCTCTCTCTTTCTATCTATCACACACTCTCTTCCTTTCTAACTCCTATCTTGTTGCACTTTCTTTCTGTGTATTACTACACACCTCTCTCTGTGCCTCCCCTCCCACCCCCGCTCGCACCCACATAGTCCCTCTCTCCCTCTATTTCTCTCTCTTCCCCCTCTCTCTCCCTCTCTCTCTCTCTCTCTCATTCTCTCTCCCCCCTCATTCTCTCTCTCTCTCATTCTCTCTCCCCTCCCCCCTTACTCTCTCTCTCTCTCTCTCTCTCTCTCTCTCTCTCTCTCTCTCTCTCTCTCTCTCTCTCTATCTCGGACTAACTATAAATGGTTAGTAAGAGAGCCCGCCCGGGGCAGTGTCGTGGGCTTCTGGCCGATTTTTCTACGGCCGGTTTCGTTGGCAGTGACTATAGAGCGAGTTGCATTACTTTAAAATTCTATCAAGCAAAAGTGAGGGGGGGGGGGGGG
>NW_004797442.1:853226-854229 GCF_000002075.1 Aplysia californica
GTGTGTGTGCGTGTGTTTTTAATGAGTCTGTTTAAAATATGTATTTTATAGTCTTATATGAACGGTTTTATTATGTGGCAGTGTGCATTAAAACAGATTCAAAAAATATTTCGTCCATGCGATTTTCTTATCTTGTTTTTCAGTTTTGTATTTACTTTGATGCCATTTACATATGTCTGCATTTACATAAAACCCACAACAATCATTATAATTGTCAAAACTTCGTTTGTACTTTTACTATACCAACAAGGGTGTTTGAATCAAAAGGGAAGAGTGAGTTTTAAATTCATATTTTCAAAGTCACAATTTACTTCCTTTTTGGTATATATACATGTGTGTATATAATATATACGTTCACACATTCACGGAAAGTGGAGACGAAAGCAGACGACAGAACATGGTTAGAGGGCAGGAAAAAAATGTGAAAGGAGAACATTTTGGAGAAGTTTGCTTTGCTGCCAGGTTTCGAATTCGTAACACCATAACCTCAGTACCACGAGAGCACCCTGGCCCCTTCTACATCCCAATACACAATGAATTTTCAAACCATTTCCAACCTGCCCCTTAACCAGCAAGCCTTACGGCCTAAAAAAAAAAAGGCCTAACTTACGGCTCGTTCACACCAAACATCCGCCTGTGTGAGGAATTGTATGTGAGACCATAGATGTACACTATAGTACTAGATACAGTACGCCCCTCTCCCGCCTTGCTACGCGATGGCCACATTTGACAGCGGCGTCCGCCATGATATTTGTGGCAAGTTGTGTGAAGGAGTTCATGCTAAAGCAATGGGCTAGGCATGTTTTCTCTCTCTCTCATCTCTCTCATACGCGTCAGGCGAGACTTGGTTCTTGTTTGTTTGTTTTTTTTTGTACATGGGCGCCGTGGCGTACGGTATCTAAATGACTAAATTGCAATAATTCGGCGTTCTTTCTACAACTAGATCTACAAATAAATGTATTATTAAATAGATAGAGATAGAGATATGGGCTTTAAAAAAAGA
>NW_004797442.1:854329-861685 GCF_000002075.1 Aplysia californica
GGGCAGAAAGTGGAGATGATTGCAGATGACAAAACTTGAATAGAGGTGAAAGGAGAACATTTTAGAGAAGAACATTTTTTACGTCACCGCCAGGTTGCGAAACCGGGACCTATAGAATGCGAGGCGAACACTGTACCGCTAGGCCAAGAGAGCTCCGTAATGTAGTGTAATCTACATATTGACGGTCAGCTGTTTAAAGGTTGGTAAGCACAGAAAGCAATATTTTTACTGGAGACAGAAGAAAACGTTTTTAAAAAAGGTTACAATATTTTATTTTTTTGTTGTCGCTTTTTTTTAACATTTAGAATTCTGATTTCGACAAAAAGTTTTTAAGCACGTGCAACCGATACCATTAAGAATCTGCAATGTTAAAAAATCGAAATTGTTTGTTTATCACATTTTAACAGCTCGCTGAGGATGTCTTGGGTCTCTCAAATGTAGCCTATTGATTGCATTGCTCCAACCACCACCCAAGGATACTTATACAGGGTCTGTAAAAAATAAAAAGACCCACTTAAAGGGATGACATCGATCATCTCAGCCCTGATTTGAACAAAACTTCGAAAAAAAAATTCGAGTTTGTAAATATGAAAAGAAAATCAATCAACGTGATCAAGAATATTTGGATTGTAAAACTTTCAATCAAAATTACTATTGGGTACTGCGCAAACGGTTATTAAAGTGTTTAGTTGCGAGGACGTTATCGGCTCCAGTTTCCGTATAAGGATGGCAAAATCACTACAGTCACATTAAGGATATATCTCAACATGCTGGGAAAGTTCAGGAGAGGTTTGGAGAGAAAGTGTAATGCTGTAGAGGCCTGGTCATAGTTGGATAGTGCTGTACTCCACATGTCATCGTACTTAACATGGTAAGTGTGGATGGTTTGGTTTCGAATCCCAGTTAGAAAACCGAATTCAAGTATTCTGCGTGCGAAAGAAACATGCTCAGCCGCTACACAACAGACATAGGTATGATCGAAGTAACTTCTAAAAACGGAACAATCATACAGAGAGTAGAATGAACAAGAAACAGAAATACATGCAAATTTCAGCTAATTTGTATAATAAATGAGCCGTTTTATTCAGTCGGTTCAGCTGGGAGGCTTGCGTGTAGAGAAACGATGTTCCGAAGCTGACAGCTTGAGCAGCGATGACTAAGTCTCCCAGTCTGCTGAACCTCTTCCAACCAACCACAGCCAACCATAAAACAGCGCGCTTGTTCTATCGACCAATCACAGCTGTTGTTTCTGTCCTTGCAACATATTGCAGCAGTTGTTGAATAAAAGCTAGAAGAGGCGAAACAGAGAGAGACTGACATGAAGTAAGTCCAATGACTGTAGTGGTATTCCAGTACGCAAAGTATGAGTGGTCAAGCGGTCAAGCAGTTGAGAGGGAGTCCAGTAATGTATTTAACAGACGGCGCCATTTAAGTAGTTGTTTAACGTGTTGATGCCCGAGACATGGGTACAGCCGGTGGCAATGAGATCACTGACGAAGTTTTGGCATGTCACTTGGTTGGAGCATACTGCTTGTACACATCTGTGGAAAGAAGTACAGGCAAATACCAAGTTTTAAATGAAGCTCAGATATAGAACGCATAAACGTTTTCAAAAAGTGATCTTACAGACATGGGAAAAAGAGACACCCGAACATGAAGGATAAAAAGTATAGGTCAACTCTTGTTTAAACAAAACAACTCCACTGACACACCACATATCAATATGAACATTTTGAATAAAACTTGACGGACAGAGTAGACAGAGACACTATATACACAAGTAAAGGCAAATTCTCAAATTATCTAAGGGATAGAGAAACAAGGGAACATTTTCAAATTATCTCCTGGTGACAAAAGAAGTGAGACACAGCAGTGATGACTAAGTCTCCCAGCAGTCTGCTGAACCTCATGCAAATAACCAACCAAAGCCAGCCTTAAAACAGTGTAGTTTTTGTATCGATCAATCACAGCTGTTGTTTCTGGTCAAGCACATCAAGAACCACATTAATTCAAAGACAGATTAGAAAGAGCAGTTGAAGCAGCATCAAAACATGACTACTGTATGGCTCTGCTTAGGGATATTATTAATGGTTAGGCATCGGATACAAAGTGTGACCGAGATGGGCTTTGTCGTGGGATAGGTAATTGAGACGTACAGATTGAAAGGAAAAAGAAAGAAAGACAGACACAGAGAAAGAAATAAAGAAAAATGAAAGATAGACAAAAGACAGAACGAAAGATCGACCATCGGTCTGTATGGGAACACAACCTGCAGAGTCCCGCCCGATGCCCACTCGGATATTGGACCACAGAGCGTTTAACATTTACAGGACTATAGAATTAACTTAGGAAGTCCACTATCTTCCTCGAAATTGTAAAGGTTTAACGCCCTTTATAACACGATAAGTTTTAAAAAATAAATCACGCGAAACCTTACAAATTAACGTCTATCTCCGATAGGACTGGCAAAATGTAAACCGGATAATAAAATTATTGACCTGACAATTAGGTAAAGGAATTTTGTCACAAAGAAGTGAACAGCAATACTAATTGTTTATTTGTACGCACCCCCCCCCCCTTTTCCCCGTTTCTATTTATTCAATCTTTTTAATGTAAATGACAACGTGGGAATCGGGGCACGGGTAGTTTGGGGAGGGGGGAATGGCGATACAAGCTCTCTCTCTCTCTTGTATGTCTGTTTACCTGTGTGTCTGTCTTACTGTTTGTATATTTGTTTTGTTCGTATGTTTGTCTTTCTGTCTCTCTATCTCTCTGTGCCTGTGTCTGTTTTCTGCCTTTTTTTCTCACTCTGTGTGTCTGAGTGTCTGTCTGTTTGTATGTCTGTCTGTTTGTCTCCATTTCTGTTTCTGATTCTCGTTCTCCCCTCCTCTACCCACCCCCCTCTTTAACTCTCTCTCTCTCTCTCTCTCTCTCTCTCTCTCACTCTCTCTCTCTCGCTCTCTCCTTATCTCTCTCCCCACACACCCTTCTACTTTCTGTCAATTACAGGGATAAAAAACACACATCAACATTAGTTTTTGCTCTGCACACACAGAAATACGGATGTATTTGCTAAGTTGTTTGTATCTTCATAATTAAATTGTCCTTTCTTTTATCTCTTTTTTTCCTTCCACCCCAGTCTAGTTTTTAAAGAGCGAGTGACGAAAACTGATACTTTATGCCCAAAGACATAACATCACTTTTTGTTTTTAATAATTAATCTACCTTTTTTAAGTCAACATTTTGTTGCAGTTGCAACACAAATAGAACATATTATGAGAGCCAGAGACAAGAGTTGTAACCAGAGAAAAACAAACACAAAAAGAAGCTAGGGACAAGAGGACAATCGATGTTTGATAGGAAAAACGTAGCAAATTACATAGAAGCACAAGTCAACCAACAGCAATACTATTTATGTATGCTGAAGTGGGTGAGGTGTGTATCGTTGTATGAGTATAACTATAATAATTTATATATTAATATGTACCCTAACCCTAATCATAACCCTTACCCGAACTCTAACCCAAACTCTAACCCTAACCATAACCCTGACCCTAAACTCTAAGTCTAACCTTAACCTTTACAACAACCCTAACCCTGATCCCAACCCTAACCCAAACACTAAACCTAACCCTAACCTAAACCTAACTCTGACCCTAACCCTGATCCTAATCCTGACCCTAACACTAACCCCATAACCCTAACCTAAACCCTTACCCAAACCCTAAACCTAACCCTGAACCAAACTGACACAGTACAGCTAGGTACACAGTTGTACTAGTAGACGTTCCGAGGTAGACCGTCAGATGGACTGGCATCGGGTCATCATGCAATCATGGTTTACCTCTTCAGGAGCCTCAAAAAGCCCCCGGCGTTGTTGGAGGGGTCGACACCGCGAATGAAGAGAGGGGCCTTGAACAACCAGCCCTAATCTAAACTAGAGGTGGGCAAAATCCGGATAATCTATCTGGAAAACCGGATAATTATCAAGGAAACATTGTCCGAATTCAGACTTGTAACTCCGTTTCCTGACCCGCTTGTCGAAGTGGGTGTATCCATTCGTTGAAGTCATGCTAACCCGTTTGTCGAAGTGGTTCTAACCCATTTGCCGAAGCGGTTCATATCCTATTATTTGCCGAAGAGGTGCACTATCATATTATTCGGATTTTGCTAAAGCAACTCGTTGCCCAGCTCTAACCTAAACCTAACCCTGACCCTAACATTGACCATAACACTAACCCCATAACCCTAACCTAAACCCAAACCCAAACCCTAAACCTAGCCCTAACCAAACTGACACAGTACAGCTAGGTACACATTGTACTAGTAGACGTTCCGAGGTAGACCGTCAGATGGACTGGCAACGGGTAATCATGCAATCATGGTTTACCTCTTCAGGAGCCTCAAAAAGCCGTCGGCGTTGTTGGAGGGGTCTACGCAGCGGATGAAGCGAGGAGCCCTGAACAGCCAGGCACATCGTTGGATGGCTGTGATTTTGTCCTGAGCGCTGTTGCATTGGCCGGCCGCAGTCGCCAGCAGCTTGCACTCATTAGAGCCGTCGGGCCTGGAAAAAAAACGGTGAAGTGGTATGGGTTTAACGCCCCTATCAACACTATTAGGTTATTTAAGGGGCGGGACCTCTTAGTTTAACGTCCGTCTCCGATAGGACCGAGCCAAGTGGGAAGTTCGTGGAAAGTGCCTTTCCCGAGGACACAACGTCGGACTCGGGCCTGGAAAGAGGGATTAAAAAGATAAAGAAAAGAGCTTAATTTAATAAGAGTTTTCCCCCACTTGCCACACTACTAACTACTAAGTCATATTATTGTAAATGCCGATACGATGATTAGATGTGTTTCTTGAGAGTGGGAGTTTTACGGCACTTTCAACACTAATCGGTGATATAAATGCCGAAGATTAGGGGTGTCGGGCATATAAATGGCGAAGATTAGGGGTGTCGGTCCATATAAATGGCGAAGATTAAGGGTGTCGCTAATATAAATGGCGAAGATTAAGGGTGTCGCTCATATAAATGGCGAAGATTAAGGGTGTCGCTCATATAAATGGCGAAGATTAAGGGTGTCGCTCATATAAATGGCGAAGATTAAGGGTGTCGCTCATATAAATGGCGAAGATTAAGGGTGTCGCTCATATAAATGGCGAAGATTAAGGGTGTCGCTCATATAAATGGCGAAGATTAAGGGTGTCGCTCATATAAATGGCGAAGATAAGAGATGTTTCTAGAAGTAAAAGTTTCATGGCACTTGCAACATTAATAGGCCATATAAATGCCGATGATTAGAGGGGTTTCTTGAGCGTAAGAGTTTTACGGCAATTGCAACTCTAATATATCATACAAATGACGAATGTTACAGGTGTTTCTAGAGAGTAAGAGCTTTACGCACTTGCAACTCTAATAGGTCATATAAGTGCCGAAGATTAGAGGTATTTCTTGAAAGTAAGAGTTTCACGGCACTTGCAACACTAATAGAGGTCATATAAATGCCGCAGGCTACATGTGTTCCTAGATAGCAACATGCCAAGAAAAAAAGGAGACGAGAATAGATAAGGACGTTAGATGTTTGATGGGAAAGAAGGAGAAAACCAGACCAGAGCATTTGCAAACCATCCAGCGGTCTGGTCTTGTGAGAGAATTCGCTACTTTCTAATTGGTAGCGTCTACGTTCTCTAACGTTAGACAACATATACAAGCTGTATACGTTCTCTAATGTCAGTAGAGAACCTAAAAATAGCTCACTCACTCTGTCTAACATTGAAATGAGTCGACATTGCTGCTTCCACAGTGCTTACACTTTATTTTCGCAAGCTATTAAGTCTACTTTTTCGAAATTAAAATGCTCGCGAAAATAAAGCTGTCTGCAGTACTGCATCTTGCCTTTACAGCGACGTTAAACCCCTATCAAGCAACCAACACCTTCTATCATTTCACCGAGATGACACCCCCCCCCCAACCCCTTTTTCATAATAATATGTGAGGCAGCGTGGTGGAATCAGGCTCTCGTCAATTTTTGGGCATGTAGAATTATTGGTATCATCTTAAAGCTTGTTTGTTTGTCTTTATTTGGGTGAAAACAAATCCATTTATCTGGAATACAAGTCGAGATATTTGCGAAAGAAGGAGGTCGGGGTCACCTGCTTTCAGAGGTAAAATTAGTGAGAAAATGACCGCCAAAGATTAGTTTTTTCCTTAGCTAAAGAGTCCGTTGTAACTGAAAATTTACATTTTTGTGCCGTTAATCAACACTTTTCAGAAAAATCAACTCAGAAATGAGTTCTTTAATGGGCGTGAACGGTGTTGAGAAAAAAAACCCCAAAATTAGATAAAAATTTACGAACCTGCGGAAAAATGCAAATTTCTTCACTTTGATTATTTTGACGAGAGCCTGATTCCACCATGATGCCTCACATATCATGTTGTAGGCCTACACTTTTCCCCCAAGGAAAGTGCTCTGTGATGGTCCCCCCCCCCCCTAAAACTTTGATAAGTCACAGAAGATCCGGCCTTCTGTAATTGGTAATTTAGAAGATAGCTTGTGGTTTACAGGCGATTTCGTATTCCCTGCTGCTGAAATTTGCGATATTCTGGAGATTATTTCTGAGTTTGATCCTTCGTCTGTCACTATTGCACCCAGGTATTCGAAGCTGCATACGGTCTCAAGCATCTGGTTGTTTACTTGGATTTTCACTGTGATGTTCTTGCCACTGTTAGACATCAGTTTGATCCCCACAGCGTTGATTTCCATGCTGTAGGCTGTGGAGGTCTTTTCAAGACAGACTACAGTAACTAAGCCAGCAATTCGCTCTTCCTCTTGTCCCGCAAGGCTATCTATGTCATCTGCAAAACGTACGTTATAAATCGTTCTGCCGCCAATACTGACTGTTCCTTCGTGATCTTCAAGTGCATCTGTCATGATCCTCTCTACGAAAAAGTTGAATACACAAGAACAAACCAAAAAAGTGGAAGGATCTAATAAAAAAACAACAACATACACACAAACAAACACACAAACAAACAAACAAGCAAGAAACAACAAACACACAAACACACAAACAAACAAACAAACAAAGCACTTGACTCACTGGTTCTGTTCCACGTTAGAGGTGAGAGCCCGGAACAGGAAGAAGTCAGCAATGTTCAGACCGGCGGTATTGATCTGCGCGAAAGGAACCCCATTCCACTCCGCTGGTGCCGTGGCCATGACACGGTCATTGGACAAAAATGTTGGCTCTGCAGACCATAGGTAACGTCAAATAATCAGTGAGCATTACAACAATTATATAATTATAATAATAATAAGGAAGAGGCTAGCCGTACTTAATGACGGCTAGACTGGCAGT
>NW_004797442.1:861785-862977 GCF_000002075.1 Aplysia californica
GAGAGAGAGAAAGAGGGGGGGAGCAGCAATGAGCAATACAAATCAAGAGATAGGACGATTAAAAAAACAACTAATGAACTGATACCAAGATGTGATTGCTCAACCAAATCAATGGACTACTCACTATTAAAAGACAACGCCAGAACAACTATCTGAACAACTATCTTTGTCTTTGTTTGGACTTTGACACGGGAGACAGAAAGTCATATGTAGATGGTATTCTCAACTCGAAAAGCGATACACCAAGCTGAAAGATGCACACTTGGGTTAATTATCTGTAACAGAATGAACAGAAGATAAAAGTTTGCAGGATGCTGATATCTGTGACCGGGCTCACCCATTGTAATCTTCTCTAGAAAAACCAGCCCATGCCAGTTTCATTATCGCCTGCCTCACCCTTAAAGGACATACACTTTCCACTATTCCCTACCCATCTGATCCTGAGGAACTTCCTCAGGCACTTGTTGATGACAACCTGGATCCTCCAGAACTTTGTAAAGAGTGCTTTAGAAGAGCCCGACCCAGCTGCACCACCAAACAATCCACAAGGGGCGTGCAAGCCAAGGAGTTTCTGTTCACATCTGTGGACATGCTTCTGAAGGTTCCCACTCACTATTGCCTGCAAAGCTCTGGAAAACTGTATCTTGATCCCTGATTCTGTAATCTGTCGGAGCTTGAAGCCGCCTGCACTGGTCAGGGACAATCTGCCTTGTATGTCAGGCTACTCAATTATGTGCTAGGTGAAAAGAACATGTCGATTTATGAGTAAAAAAAGATCTATGTGAATTGGGCTTGAGTTTTGAGTCTTGACACCGTAAGCCAGACTAAGTGGGAATCTCACATGTCAGAAAAGAACATGACAAAGAAAGGGCACACCATGGATAAATCCTTTGCACTTAGGCAAGAAGACCTAGTGATGATTTGCCTGAATCTTCAGAGTGTAATTTGTCATTGTCTATTAATTCATCCAGCTCTTGTTACAGAAACATGCACATAATCTTCAATGCGACCTCGTATGGTGCCATCTATCACTTATGACAAAAGACACAAGGTGGTTTGATTGTAAATGAATTCACAAGTTGTTTGATGGACTTTTTAAAGGTGCACTAAATGCATAGAAGGTTATAACAATATATTATTATAGAGCTACGGGTGTGTGCGTGTGTGTGTGTGTGTGTGTGTGTGTGTGTGT
>NW_004797442.1:867787-875884 GCF_000002075.1 Aplysia californica
AATAATAATAATAATAATAATAATAATAATAATAATAATAATTATTATTATTATTATTATTATTATTATTATTATTATCATCACTATCGTTATCGTTATCATTATCAGTATCAGATCATTTCTATTATTATATTAAACAGGCGACAACGACGACGACGACAACATCGATGGGGAGGCGACCTACGTCAAGAACTGCGAAATTGTTCACACTGTCGTAGTTGCACTTGATTTTGATGCCGTCCTGCGACTGGATGTTCACTGGGGTCTCGAACCACGGTCCATCCACATCAAACACCTCTGTTCCCCACTCTCTGAACTAGTCATAAAAAGACAACACAACGATGTTATTAAGAAACTATGTACATAAAAAAAGAGCAAAATTATTAAGACTAGGTGGTATAAAACAACGTAAGATTGTATATTATGACATAAAGCAAGTCAAGACTGGTTCTAAGAAAAACAAACAAACAAACATAAAAGAGACACCACAAAGATGTAAGAAACTGTGTACATAAAAGAGGGCAAAATTATTAAGACTAGGTATAAAAAAGATGTATTGAAGCACAGAAAGATCTGTATTTATGCTTCATAGATTATTCTCTGCCTGTGAGATCATTGCCGAAGAGCAGGCAGGCTTTAGAGCAGGGCGCAGCACAACAGAACAGATCTTCAACCTCAGAATACTGTGCGAGAGGTACGTCCAACACCAACAAAACCTATACCATATCTTTGTGGATTTTAAAAAGGCTTTCGACAGGGTCTGGCATGCAGCCTTATGGGCAACCATGAGGAAATATAACATCAACGCCAACCTGATCAACGTCATACAACAACTATATGACAAGGCCTCCAGCGCAGTCTACCTCAACGGCAGCATGGGGGATTGATTCAGAACAACGGTCGGGGTGTGGCAAGGCTGTTTGCTCTCTCCCACTCTCTTCAACATCTTCCTAGAACGAATAATGACTGACACTCTGGAAGACCACAATGGAACAATCAGTATTGGAGGCAGGACAATCACTAACTTGCGTTTTGCCGATGACATCGACGGATTAGCAGGAGAAGAACAGGAGCTCGCCACACTAGTGGAGCGGCTGGACACAACCTCAGCAGGCTACGGCATGGAGATCAGTGCCGAGAAAACCAAGTTAATGACCAATAACACCAATGGCATCAATGCAGACATCAAAGTCAGGGGTGAGAAACTTGAGACCGTCAACAGCTTCAAATACCTCGAATCTATCGTCTCAGATGAAGGCTCAGGACTAGAAATTCTCTCCAGAATCGCGCAAACAACAGCTGCTCTGTCAAAACTGAAGCCTATTTGGAGGGACAAAACATCACGCACAGCTAAAAAATTAGACTAATGCGCTCACTGGTCATCTCAATATTTTTATACGCCTGCGAGTCACGGACACTAACAGCAGAATTAGAGAAAAAGATTCAGACCACAGAGATGAGATGTTACCGCAGACTCCTTGACATCTCGTACAAAGACCAAGTTTCAAATGCTGAAGTACGAAAGAGAATCACCAACGCAGTGGGGCAATATGAAAATCTACTGACCACAGTGAAGAGACGAAAACTAAAATGGTATGGGCATGTCACAAGATCCACAGGACTAGCCAAAACAATCCTGCAAGGAACCGTACTAGGAAAGAGAAAGAGAGGAAGGCAGAGAAGGAGATGGGAGGACAACGTTACAGAGTGGACAGGAAAGACTATGGGTGACAATCTGAGGAGAGCAGAGGACAAAAATAGATGGCAAGAGCTGGTTTTCCAATGCAGTGGTACCCCAACGGTTGCCCCAACCACGGGATAAACGAAGAAGAAGAAGAAGAAGAAGATTATTCAAAGGCGTTCGATAAAGTTAGACATGATGAGCTATTTAAAATACTGGAAAAGCTACACAAAGATGGACACGATCTGAGAATTTTAAAAAATTGTACTGGGACCAAAACGCTGCTGTACGAATTAATGGAGAATACAGTGAATATAAGCAGATTAGGCGAGGAGTGAGGCAAGGATGTGTTATGTCACCAGACCTCTTTAACATGCACAGTGAAACAATCCTTAGAAACATAGAAGAATGCCCAGGCCTCAAAGTTTATGGAGAAAAGATTAGTAACATCAGGTATGCAGATGACACGGTTTTGATAGCAGGCTCCGAAAAGGACCTTCAATTGCTTTTAGATACTGTTGTAAAAAAAGTGAACGTTAAGGATTATTGTTGAATGTAAAGAAAACAGAATGCATGGTAATATCCAAAAAAGCAGCAAATCCTAGTTGTAATCTCATTAACAAAGGTGAAAAGATCAAAACAAGTCCAACAGTTTAAATATCTAGGATATATGATAACATCTGATGCCAAATCTTCCGCAGAAATAAAAAGGAGAACTGCAATGGCTAAGGTTAGTTTCAATAAAATGAGCCCAATCCTGAAAAAAAGAAACATATCAATGAACATCAAAATGAAAGTCCTGAAATGCTATGTTTGGTCAACCCTTCTATATGGTTGTGAATGCTGGACAATCACTAAAGACAATGAAAATAAAATAGAGGCAACAGAAATGTGGTTTCTTAGGAATCTGCTAAGAGTATCGTGGAAAGAACAGAAATCAAATGAGGTAGTGCTTGATAAAGCCCACGTAGGAAGCTCAATGTTAAAAACAATCAGGAAACGACAAATGCAGTTTTTGGGACACCTGAATAGACATAAGGGTCTTGAACATCTAGCTCTCACTGGCAAAATTGAGGGCAGCGAGGCAGGGGTAGGCCAAGAAAAACATACGTAGGGAACCTAAACAAATGGGTAACAGGGAAAGATCAGGGAAACGTAGCTTTTCTGAGAGCATCCGAGTAAAGGAATGAAAGGAAAATTATGATCGCCGATGTCTGTCGCAGATCTGGCACTGGATGATGATGATGATAAAAACAACATAAGATTGTATATTATGACATAAAGCAAATCAAGACTGGTTATAAGAAAAAAAAAACGAACAAACAAACAAACAAACAAACAAACAAACAAACAAACAAACAAACCCACAGAGATACACCAAAGATGTAAGAAACTGTCTAGATAGAAGACAGACAATTAATTATGAAGATAAGGCTTAAAAAAACGGAAGATTGTATATGACATTAAGCAATTCAAGAAGACTGGTTATTAGGAAACCATTGAAGATCAGTCATAAGAAACACATTTTGATAAAGACTTGACATAAAAATGAATGAACACAGTGGGCGGGAAATACAGGGAGAGAGCACATAACATCAAACGAAGGAAGGCATGACATGAAACTACTGAATACTGGAGATAAAACAAAAGAAGATTGCACATCGAACACATGAAGACTGAACATAAAAACACATAAAGATTGGACAAAGAACAAACCAGCGTTGAACATAAAATACACGAAGACGCAACATAGAACAAGTGAAGATTGGATATTAAAAAACCCCGAAGGCTGTACATAAAAAATATAATTATGAAGACTGTTCATAGAACAGTGTATGAAGACTGGCCATAGAACAATGTATAAAGCCTGGACATAAAACAATTATGAAGACTTTACATAGAACAAGGAATGAAGACTGACTAAAAACGAATGAAGACTGAACATTTTAAAAAATCAACAATTTAACTGGTCATGAAAATGCAAGACTGGACGAAAAAAAACAAAGAAAGACGGCACATAGAACAAACAAAGACTGGATATCATACAAACGGAGACTGAACAGTAAAAAAATAACGACTTGACACATTATTATGGAACCGTAGGATAAATTAGATAGATAGATAGATAGATAGATAGATAGATAGATAGATAGATAGATAGATAGATCGATCGATAGATAGATAGATAGATAGATAGATAGATAGATAGATAGACAGATAGGTAGATAGATAGATGTATATGTAGATCGACAAATAGACATATTAGATATATTATGTAGATAGATAGATAATATGAGGACAATTACTATTCACAGATGGTCACACAAACAGACAGCCAAACGCTCAGGCAGAATAATAATATGCATGTGTGTATGCATGTTTGTGTGTGTATGTGTGTGTGTGCGTGTGTGTGTGTGTGTATGTGTGTGTGTGTGTGTGTGTGTGTGTGTGTGTGTGCGTGTGTGTGTGTGTGCGCGTGGTGAAACACTAAAGCAATGAGCCCGGATCTGGACGATAAAGATGTTTCTTACCTTATCTTATCTTATCTGATCTTATTTCATCTTATTTTACCCCACCAGGGCAAAGCTACTGACTAAAGTTGTTTCAGGCCATTCTCAAAAGGGGGATATTGACATGCTTTTATACACAGTAGAATAGTACATGGGCTGATTTATCAATGTCATGCTCATACTGAGCCAGAACAGCATAAGAGGAACAGCTGCTTTTTCTTTCCTCATACTTACCATCATCATTTTCCCTCTACTTTTTCTGTATGTTTGGCATTCTCTTGTGACCTGCTATTTCCGGGGTGCCATGATAGTCGAAACAGACTTTGTGCTGTTGAGGCTAGAGAGGTGAGCAGAGAAAGCTTGCTTCCCCATTTGGACTTCTCTGTTGACATCCGGTCCACGCCTGGGCGCTTATATGACCTTATTATGCAGTTGCGAGTGCCGTAAAACCTTACAAAAACTTATCTTATCGTATCTCACCTCATCTAATCTTATCTTATTTTACCATGTAAACACCGTTTTCGGCAATTTCCCCTGTCCTGACGGTGGCACCAATAGTAAATTTATAGGATCTGGTCATTACAGATGAATCTTTTCTTATCTTATCTTATCTGATCTTACCTGGTAAACACCGTTTTCGGCGAATCCCTCTTTCCTGACGGCTGCTCCAATATTATTGTTAGAGCCCTTGGTCCTCGTGATGTTGCACGCGACGTCAAATCCCGCGGCGTAGAACTTACCCTTGAATTTTTTATTCCATCCGTGAACCTACCAAAACACAGAGGAGACTGAAATAAGTAAATAAATGTGTCGCGCGCGCTCCTACGACCGCATGTATTTACGAGCGCCGTAAAACATTGACCCAAAGAAAAAGCAAACAGTGTTCACGTATTGGAGACAAAACAATGAATATGATATACAATTATGGCAATCTCAATCGGCACTGATATAAGCTATAAGCCGCATTTTATTCAACATGCAGTGGTCTCAGCAACTGTAGTGGAAAGCGCATAGAGCTTGCTGTAGAGCGGGGTTATATCCCTATAAAATTGCTATTGAATTAACAATTTATTACTAGCTGGGCCCCCTTTCGATGAAAGGAATGACCGGTGCATTAACATCTACTGAAAGTCATTGGCCGACTATATTTACACTCTACTGGAATGGAGCAATAAATTATGAAAAAAAAAAGAAGAAAATCTAGATCTTTACTCTCAAAACAAAATGCGCCTGGCGAAATATCCCTTCCGGCATCCCCGCTATGAAGGATAGCTACGCAGATTTGTTTCGTTTCTCAGTGGAATAATCACACAAAGGCCAAAGAAGGACGGGAATTTTTTGTAAAATATATTTTTGTTAAATTCAGGAAATTGATAATTAAAAAATCGACTCCGTCATGGGGACCTATCTATCTTTTAGCAGATACTTGCCAACATTCAACTCTGTAGTTGTCATAGTTTTATGGGGAAAAGTGACACATGTATTTCTAAGCTGCCAACTATATAATATACTATTATAAGAAAAGCGAGTGGTCGGCGAGAGCTCTGATGTTATAGTTTGTTCCTGCCCCCCTGTCAAACATCTATAACCCTTCCTCTTCTTCTATTATTAATATTATTATAATATTCAATGTTACTCTCTGGTAACTCTAATCTTTGGCACTTGTGCAACCTATTTGTGTTGCAAGTACAATAAAACTATAACTAAAACTAAACGAGAGAAGAAAAGTAACCGTTCTCGTTTTGTTTCCTGTTATTCATTTCTTCAAGCTCATTTAGGCACCGGGCTGCTTCGACTTTTTGCCACTCATAGCGACCACAGAATCCCAGCAGAAAAACGAAGATCCTACGTTAAGTAGACTATAGCTGTTCTTGTGAATCAAACTCAAATCATACGTAGTCTGAGGTACAGCGACTAGGTTCTTAGCCGTTGCAAACAAGGAGACCTGGCCAAGTAGCTCGGTCTTTCTACTGGGGGTGTTTGTGTACCTCTATCCCCGGTTGGTGCATACAGGCCAAAATGACCAAAAATGTGTAGATAGAGGCGTAAAAAAATATCTACATTAAACACACACACAAAATAAAATACCTGATTTCCTTTGCGTACTACTTATTGGCCAAGAGCCTTGCGCTTCAAAATGAACGAGGGAGAATACTAAGTGTATTATTCTTGAGAGTAAAGCTGTCTAGGTCACATCCCCTGAATAACATGCTCCGTTGTCTGCTTTTCGAATTATTAAAAGTGACACGATTAGTGGAATCAGGCGCTTGCAACTATTTGGGAACATTCCTGAGATATTGGTATCTTCTTAATAAAATTTTGTTCATTTTTCTGGCTTTTGATAAAAAAGAAAATAGCAATCTTTCTGTAATAGAAGTTGAGATATCAGTGATTGAAAGAGGTTACGGTTCTTTTGGTGTCAGAAGTAAAAATTAAGTAACTTGCGAAGGAAATAACAGCCAAAGTTTGTTGACTTCAAAAGTTTGAGTGACCTTGGAAACTGTAATTTTACTTTTTTACGTTTCTAATTAGCTAAATAAACGTTTAAAAAAAATCCAGACGGAAAAGTGTTTTAAAAAGTTGCACACGCAGCGCAAGATTGCTGGTTTGTTCGATTTTACAATCTTAACGAGCTTATCACGATGTCACATAAATATATTACACTTTCATGATTACTTATCAATTCCTATTTTCAGAAAACAAAAACAAACAAAGAAACAAAAATGAAAAAACAAAACATAAAAACCCCCATAAACTAGAAGCAACAACAACAACAACAATAAAAATCCCGTTGTATCCGCCTCGGTAAGGGTCGACTCAACTTCTAAGAACAACAGTTTGGGTTGGAGGTCGGCGTATCCTCTGATCTCGTTTGCTCCTTCTTTTCTATCAAACATATATTATTATTATGCCTATCTCTCCTTCCTCTTGCACAAAATTGCTCTCTTTTAACACCTCTAATCTGTGGCACTGTGCTACTAGTGTCGTAAACTTTTGCTAGGGGGGGGGGGGGCTCTCGTGGTCTTTGGTTACGGTGTTTGCTCGCATTTTATAGGTCCCGGGTTCGAAGCTTGACAACGGGGGGACACATTTTCTTCTCTAAAAATGTACTCTTTTCACTTTTCCTGGTCTTTGATCATGTTCTGTCGTCTGCTTTGTCTCTAACTTCTGCCTCCCCCTCCCCCCCCCACCTCATTTTCTCCTCCTCTGGGCTCCTGACTCATTCTGGTACCCTTCTACTGCGACTCCTTGGCTCCTTACTGCTGTCATTAAGTCACATCCATGATCTTAGGAAAATAACATCTATCACCTAGCTTTGTCGGATAAGGGCATACAAATCTTGGAATTTCTGTGTGCAAGCTGCGCACGTCAAAGACCCCTTGGTGGTCCTTAAATGAATGAAATGCTCCGGCCGCCACAAAGAAAAAAATCAACAATAATTCCTTCCAAACTGTAGACGCCAATACATTTTAATTGGTTTCGCGCTCTCAGTCGACCGTATGCAGTTACGAGCACCGTGAAACACGTACCAACGAACTCTTTCTATAATAATAATAATAATAAATAATAATGGATTGCATTTATATAGCGCATATCCACTTATGCAATGCTCTATACGCTGAACATGATACATATTATGTATTTACAAATCAATTTTAAAGGCACATAGTGTTACATGCTCGTGCACACACATATTCACGCACGCACCGCACACACATACACACATACGTACACACATACACACTTACGTACATATGCACATAAGCACATACAAACTCACAACGATCTACACCTTGGATGGATTCTGTCTAATCGAAATATGATGAAAATAGAAATGCTTTTAGTTTCTTCTTAAAAATTTCTAGATTTTCTGCTTCTCTGATAGTTTTTGGAAGCCTATTCCAA
>NW_004797442.1:875984-877205 GCF_000002075.1 Aplysia californica
CATATGATTTGTATTTATTTTAGGCTTAACAAGGGTTGTTTTGTCACTTGATGATCTGAGCGTTCTAGGAGGTACATAGGGTGTTAAAAACAATTAAACAATCATAAAAAATGACGTGGTGACTTACATAACATGTGCACTTGCCCGCAACTTTCTTTGCGATCTTCAAATGCTGTTCCACGTGGGTGATCAGGTACCTATTTGGAAAGTGTAGGAGGAAGGGGGGTGGGGGGGGAGGAGGGGGGATAGAAGAACATAATTATTTTTTCTTTTTTATTTGTTTGTTGGTTGGTTGGTTGATTCTGCTTGTTACATTATGCTCTGCTCTGAGTGGGTTCTCCCCCCCCCCCAACTCCCAAGCCATCCAAAATATAAAGTGAGGTAACGCACCTTGGATATATTATACTCGTGTCTGATATGTTGTTTAGTTTTATTGGGTTTTCTGTTGTTGTTTTTTTCTGGGTATTTTTTTCATACGATTTATATTAAATAAGCACTAATTCTGAGAGTAGGATCTAGCAAACGTCACCAAATGACATTAGCAAGAAGAGACAAATAGAGAATTTCAATATTCAAATGATTAATTGAGATCAATTTTTTTCGTTACACTTAGCTGTTGTCACCTAATCTCTTCCTCCTCCCCCCTTACCCCCCCCCCCCCCAAATTCTCCTCAAATCTCGGTACCCGCAAATTACTCCCAAAGGGTTTCAATAGCAGGATCTTGAAACTGACGGAATAAAAACCACATTCTTCGTCTTTGAACAGGACCACAGTTTGTCTGTTGATGGTAAAAAGCATTATAACGTAACCAACTCTTTTAAGCCTAACTAGAATAACTTTTTTTTTTTTAGAAAAGAGAAGGAATTGTTTTAACAACAACCACAATGACAACAATGACGACAACTGCAGTAACGATGACAGAAAATAAAATTAGAGATGTTAGGAGTGGATTGCACTTCGAAAATAAAGCAGAGACGTGAACCTGCAGGGGAGGCGAAGATCATAGCTGTGTCCATCGAAAGTTGTCATCTTGGGGTCGTTGCGAATTTCAGCCCACACTTGGTCTGTAGATGGATGCATTTATATAATTATACATAGGCTAACAACACTAACTATGAGAATAATAATAATGATAATAATAATAATAATAACAAAAATGATAACAACAATAATAATAGTACTACTACTACTACTACTACTACTACTACTACTACTACTAC
>NW_004797442.1:878212-879654 GCF_000002075.1 Aplysia californica
CATCATCATCATCATCATCATCATCATCATCATCATCATCATCATCATCATCACCGACCAAGCAATTCCTCTTTTTCTTGTTGTGTTTTTCTTGAAACATAACAATGTGCACCTTGTCAATACATTTTTATTTAACCTACACATATTGGTACCAAAATCAGGACGCGGGACCCCCCAACATTTTTTTAAATGAAAAGGGCACTTGAGCAGCCAGGGTCAAATTAGTGAAAAAATGCTGAGGTGTATAATTTATTTGAGATTGCACTTGCTAGCGTCATTTTCCTTTCCAACCCGATCCGATCTTCACGGAAATGATCGGGTCTGTTCCGATCAGTTTGCATCCATTCTCAGTGTAGAATCTGACGCATGTCATTATAATGATCTTGAAGCTAAACAAGACATATAATTACCGGTTTTTAGAAACATATACGTCTATCAAACGAAATCAAAATAGTATTAGTCTGCTGCTACGTTGATACGGAACAGAGAATAAAGAAAGACTGATAACGAAAGACAGAAATAGAGAGAAAGAAAAATAGAACCAACGAAACAAAGAGCGCTCGAGAGAAAAGCAATGGACAGTAAAAAGCAGGAACAATATAACGATAGAAAAAAAATGGATTAGGTGAAGTTTGAACTGGCGAGCATGACCATATATATATACAAGAGTAAAATAAGAGTTAATACTCGAAAGCACACTGGCCCGCCGAATGAAATCTGTTACAGCCTCAAACCCACCAAATAATCTCTTTCTTAGAGAGAAGAGTATTATGCAGGTTTTCAACACTCGCCTTACGTTTACGATCGTATAATAATATGTTGCACGACGTGGTGAAATCAGGCACTCGTCAATTTTGGGGCATATAGAGTTATTAATATCATCTTAAAGCTTGTTCATTTGTCTTGCAGTTGGCGAAAAAAAATACCCGTCTATCTGGAATAGAAGTCGAGATATTTCCCATTAGAGGAGGTGGGGTCACCGGGATTCAGAGGTAAAATTAACGAGAAAATGGCAGCCAAATTTGAGTAAATTTAAAAGCTCGAGAATCTTTGAAAACTGAACAATTACATTGTGTGCCTTTAATCAACGTTTTCCAGTAAAATTCTTATGGAAATGTGTTTTTATATGGACATAAAAGTTGTTGAGAAAAAAAAAATGATTAAAATTTTCAAACTGGCAGGAAAACGCCCTTTTCTTTAATTCATTATTTTGACGAGCGCATGGTTTCACCACAATGCCTCACATAGACATTTTCTCCGGACAAGGAAACCGTCATCTGACCCAGGATGCGCTGAATACTCATTTCAGTTCGTCTGAAAATGCGCTGTTTTGAATGGGTTTTTTTTTTTTTGGTATTTGTTTTGTTTTTGTTTTTGATTCTTTTGGGGTTGTTGCGTTTTTATTTTTTTTGCTTTTTTTTTAATTTGCTCTGTTTTTCGGG
>NW_004797442.1:879754-882247 GCF_000002075.1 Aplysia californica
GGGCTGATCTTTTAATGAGAAAAATGAAGCCTAACGTCTTTACCTAAACACTTAATTTTTTCCTTTATTTAAAACTGTAAACGGCCGGCATCAACTTGCATACTATACGATAGATCTGCGTTTAATGGTTCCATAAATGTCTTAACAATGACTTTGGATAGCTGCCGCTTTGATTATTATAGATCCTTTACTCGCGTCCTTAGAGAGTTAATTATTTTAAAAAATATTCTTCTTCACAATCCCATCACCCTTACACCCCACCCCTCCC
The DNA here is from genome assembly GCF_000002075.1 of Aplysia californica. NCBI lineage: Eukaryota > Metazoa > Mollusca > Gastropoda > Aplysiida > Aplysiidae > Aplysia > Aplysia californica. Next base: position 880,023 of record NW_004797442.1, read on the forward strand.
ACTTCCCCACTCCACCCCCCTACATTCAGGTGTTGTTTTTTTTTTAATTTCGCAGTGACCTGAGTGGCTTTAAAATTGAAAATTTGGGTTAAAATCCGATTACTGAGTGCATGGAGCTCTTGAAAGCTAACGTAGTCCTTTCGAAGCTTTCAGCATGAAAAAACATTTGCTTAGAGCGTCTTGCGTCACATTTCGACTGCCACGGAAACATTTAATAAAACCGTCAAACCTGCTCTTAACGACCAGGTGTTCAAGACGGTCACCTGTACAGACAATCTTTTTCCACGTCCCCTTTGCTTCCTTGCGTTTGTTTTACTATAAAATTATGACACCGTCCTAGATGACCTCTTGTCTAAAATGACGTTTTTTGTCCTCGACTTTCTGAGGTCGTCTTGAACACGTTTGATTGTAGTTTCTACTTCAGGGAGCTCTCGTGGTCTAGAGGTTAAGATGCTCGCCTCGCATTCAATAGGTCCTCGGTTCGAATCCGGATAGCGACGGAAAGTTTTCTTTTCTAAAATGTTCCCCTTTCACCCCCTTTCTTGCTCTCTAACAATGTTTTGTCGTCTGCTTTCTTGTACACTTTCTGCCCCCACCCCATTACAACCTTTGCCCCCTCGTGCGGGCTCCTGATTCTTTCTGCCGCCTTTCTACTGCTACTCCTTGCTCCTTCTTACTGCCGTCTTTCAGACACATCCCTGATCTTATGGTAGGTAAGATCTACACGTAGCCTTCTCAGAAAAGGGTGAAAAATCTCGGAGATCCCGTGTGCAAATTGCAAACGTTGAAGATCCCTTGTTGATCCAAAATCGATAAGAGTAGGCTTCGGCTGTGACCAGGACAACATTCAAAATTTTCTATCAACTGAAAATGTTTAACATGTCCCGCGCGCTCACATGACCTTATGCAGTAGCGAGCGTCGTAAAACACTTACAAAAAGAAAAAAAAAGGGTTTCTACTTCGTAGACTGTTGGGATGCTGCCCCTTCGTTGGAGAACTTCTCCATTTGAGTAATGATCTCGCGATCGCCGGTATAATCTAGTTTTAATAAGAGTTTCACCGAAAAAAGTAGGAGAGATCAGGACGACAGATGTTTGACAGGAAGGAAGGAGCAAACCACACCAGAGTACCCGCCAACCACCCGCTATCACAGCTGTGCCTACAGGAAGAAATCATAATGAGGCAAACACAGTAATAGGAGACGAACATTACACTATGAGGTATTGATGTGGGCGGTTGGAGGGTATCCTGTTTGATTTGCTTCTTCTTTCCTATCAAACATCTATCGTCCTGTTTCTCCTCCTTCTGTTTAGTGTTTGTTACTCTTATAACACCTCTAATCTTCGGCAGGTAAATTATGACCTTATTGTGTTGCAAGTGCCCTAAAACTCTCACTAAAACTAACTAAGACATTGATATTATGATCTCAAGTCTAGAAAGACGAAAACGATCAGGTAACAACAACTTCTACAAGAAACGAAGGCATAGTTTGATAACCTACCTCCACTCGTTGTTACACTATCAGCAAGAGTGAGCGAGGCTATGCTCAGCAAAGACAGTGCAAGGAGTAGCTGCATCTTCCTTTCTTGAGGATAACTGTCCAGCTGCAAACACACCGGCACAGGCTGCGAGGAATTGCTGATTATTCGCATTTCAACGCCACCTTTTATATGAAACGTTGGAAGGACAAATTAAAATAAACTTCATCTCAGGGTGTGGATATCACCAAACATTGAATGATGTTCATTACTCGCCCAGAACAAAACGTTACCATCCGCGAGATGGATGCTGTCGCAAACTTTCACAACTCTCACACCTTTTCCCAATTTCCCGCCGTGACGTGGTAGTTTCTTCTCACATCAACGTCAAAATAAGTTCCCACCTTAATGAACGTCAACTGTGCATACTTCAGGCCGAGGGAGATAAAGAGAGTTACTTGATAAGTAGATTATAATAGTATCGATTCAAAAAACTTTCATTAGCTATTCTTAGCACACCTTTTTGTAAAGTGTCTTATGTTTTCAAGGGCGACGTAACAAGATGAGTATGTGTGAATAATAGCTTCAAACATAATATTTTGTCATTGCTGACATGTGGAAAAGACAAATAAACAATGACAGCAGATGATGAAGAAACGAAGATACATACATACATACAAACATACATACAAACATACATACATACATACATACATACATACATACATACATACATACATACATACA
>NW_004797442.1:883982-885140 GCF_000002075.1 Aplysia californica
AACAGCAGGCTCTATGCGCTTTACACTATATTATTACCCCAGCAGACCATAGAACACTCCGAAACATTCTCAGCTTCCCGGGAAGCATACAGTGCAAGCAGCCGATTATTTAAGAAGCGGAACCACCATGTTTAGCGTCTGTCTCCGAAAGAACTGAACTTTGAAGGAAATTAACGTAAAATACATCTCCTAAATATGCAACGTCTGAACGGGCAACAACTGTACAAGAAAAGAACGAAGCTAATAAACGAACTTTAGAATAAGAAAAAATAGTATCTAAAACACAGACTGTAGAACAAAAGAATAAAACCAAGAAACTACCTTTTGAACAACATAACACCTCTGATAAATTTTAATAATATGTAGAACAAATTAACATAGCTAATGGACAATCTAAAGAACAAGCTAATGGTGTTAATAAATAAACTAAGGAACAAAAGAATGAAGCCAGTTGACAGACTGAATATAAGGAGAAAATTACAAATATACAAACAAGGGGAAAATTTTAATTTTTTAAATAGCGCTAATAAAAAAAATGTTGGGAAAGAGAACAAAACAAATGATAAGATACAAACTGTAGAACAAAGACAAAACTAAAGCTAATTAACAAATTGTAGAACAAGAGAACAGAGGTTATAGACAGACAGTAGAACAAGAGAAGGTCGCTAATAAACAAACTGTAGAACAAGCCCCCCACCCCCACCCCCACACACACACACTCACAAAAACAACAGAAACAAAACTGCGGCTAATAAACAAACTGTAGAATAAGAGAACAAAACTTTAAAATATACTGTAGAACAAAAGAAAAAACTAACAGTCGGTAAAGCAAGAGAACAAAGCTAATAAACAAAGTCTAGAATAACAGAACAAAGCGAAACGACAGACCGCAGAACAGGAGAACGAGAGAACGAGAGAACGAAGCTAAACGTTATAGGCAAACAGAGGAAACAAGGGTCTCACTGGTGGCATAACCATAATATCCTTTTTAATTGAAAAAAAAGTAATAAAACAACAGAAACCAAGAAATTGAACATTCCGTCACTCTGGACTATAGAACATCTATCTATCTATCTATCTATCTATCTATCTATCTATCTATTTATCTATCTATCTATCTATCTATCTATCTATCTATCTATCTATCTATCTATCTAT
>NW_004797442.1:886221-887819 GCF_000002075.1 Aplysia californica
GGGGGGGTATTAAGTAGATATTGTACTACACTATCGACACTAGTTTGGCAACTTTATATTATGCCAGAGACGTTTTTTCTGAGGTAAGGGGAGGGAGGGGGAAAATCCAAATACTTTTTACATTTCCCGCCTTTCACAGAAACGAGTTGTGGTGCCCGGAACGGTTGTAGTCTGAAAATGAGGCTTTCTTTACCCAGACATCGTCCGCTAGCTGCTCTACCTCGTCTTTGAGCTGGCTGGGAATGTACATGGGCTTCACGTTCGAGTCTTTGCGCGTGTAGCGGATGTTGGGGTCAAAGGGGTCAAACTCAAGGTCACTTGTGTCCACGCATTTGTCCCAGGGCCGACAGTACTCCACGTCAAAAGCGGGCACTGGTCCAAAAATAATTTTTAAAATGGTATAGGCATAACGCCACTATAAACACTACCTGTATTAGGTGGGCATTGTCAGAAGAAATAGGGCGATCACAATTGAAACAAAAAAACCAAAAGACCCCTAAAAACTAATTTAAAAATGAACAATTCCGAAGACACTCACACCCCCCCTAAAAAAACAACAAATAACAAAATAACAACAACCTACCCCCAGGGCCGCGTTACCCGTAAGGCTGTTTAGGCTGTAGCCTAGGGCCCCGCGCCTCAGGGGGCCCCGCGCTTGCAAACACGACGTTTAATTTTTTAAAATGTTTTTCAACAACAACAAAATTGTCCTCTTTTTGAATTGTTGTTGTTTGTATTGCTGTTGTTTTTACAGTTGTTGTTGTTGTTGTTGATGTTGATGAGAAGGATGTTGATTCTACCGCTGTTGCTGATTGGTTTCGGCTGCCTTATACTTTGTAACAGAAATACATGTAGATCTATAAATGTGCTTATATTATATACACACATTATCGGTGGATACCGGTAGGCCTACATGCAATCACGTTTTACAGTATAGCTTTCCATCAGTACGGGCTACAATGCGGTAGTATAAGTAGCATCAACGTCATCGAGGGGCCCAGGCTCCGCGGCTCATGGACAGCCTGGGGCCCCGCACTTAGTTAACGCGGCCCTGCCTACCCCTCCCTTTCCCTAACAAAATTGCACCCCTCATCCTCCTCCTCCTCCTCCTCTTCCCCCTCCCCTATAAAAATCCCTACCGAAACCCCAAACTATATGATGTATTTTTGTTTGTTTGAGTATGGAGAAAGAAGCACACTCGCTCGGACGGCATTTTCTTTCGTTCTGTCTCATTCTTTCTCTCTATTTTCTCATTGTTTCTTTCTTTCTTCCATTTTTCTTTCTTTCTTTCTTACATTCCTCTACAAGGTGTGACCTTCTGACCATGATCTCCACTCTTGTTTTAAGAGTTATGTTCTGTGTGCAGGTTGTACCGAACTGCTCTTTGATGTTGTCGTCTTGCCATATTATTATTCTTTCTGGTCTTCCTCTAGATCTTGTTCCTGTTTTTGATCTTCATTCCGTACCACTACAACTACTATATATTATTACTACTACAACTACTACTAAATACTTCTACTAAATACTACTACTACTACTATAAACACTACTACTACTACTACTACTACTACTACTACTACTACTACTACTACTACTAC
>NW_004797442.1:888643-890296 GCF_000002075.1 Aplysia californica
CACACACACACACACACACATACATACACACATACACATACATTTTCTTCTACATCTAATTCATTTTTGTTCTTTATCATTGCTGCCAGTTTAACAGCACACACATTGAAGGTTCTAATGTTTTTCGAGCAACCGTTGCTTTCCCTGAAAGGATAACGTTTTTTCAGCAGGTTTGTCCCCTATTGTCTGCCTATGACTTCATTATCAACATGTCACTACCCCTAGAATTACAACATTCTATCTGCTACGTGCCCAATTTAAAAAAAAATTGACGTAAAAATGAGTTATATTACATGTCAAGCTTTTTAAAATGTTCTTCTTTGAATATGTTGATAACGACTCCCAATAATCGTATGCTTTTGATTGAGCAGTTAGAACATTTTAAATTTAAGATTCTGACGCTGATGTCATAGTAACTCAAAACAGCCAAAAATATCAAATAAAACTTTGTCATGTTGAGGTAGTAATGAAGAGCCAAGTTTAGAAAAGACAGCATATTTTCCGAATGACGTTCTCTTCCTTTTCGGATGATCTAAAAAGCAAATAACAGCAAAGGAAACACCCTTCACTACACTTGTCTTTTTCCATCACCCACCTGTCTTTTCCCCACTTTTCTGAAAATCACTGTTCTCGTACACAGACGGAGTGCGCCATTAGCTCCGTTGTTATCAAAAGGCTATTGGCCTCTACAATAAATTGTAAATACTGTTGGTTTAATCTAAAGTAAATTGTCATTTTAGATTGAATATTTTACCACAGATTTTTTACACTGTAAATGGAATCATTGCTGTGAACTGTTGTGAATGCAACCAGTTTGTGTTTGACGTACTCATATGACCGTATGCGGTTGCGGGCACTGAAACACTCTTTCAAAACTAAACTAAGTTGTTAGCAAACTGAACTACCGAGTCTGCGGCCCTAGTTCGATCCCAGACTGGTTGTTTTTTAAAGTCTGGTCGTTTTGTGGAGTTTTAAGGCTCTCAACCCATATGGCTTGGTCCTATAGAAGATGGGTGTTAAATTAGGACAGACAGAATCTTAAATAATCTAAAAGTGTTGATAAGGGCGCTAAGCCCATATAGTTACTATACAATACTGCACATAGACGCTTATAGATCGGTAAAAAAATCGTGGTGCAACTTATCCTCAAATACTAGTTTAACTGGTGAATCAATGTCACCCATACTTTGCACAGCAGTTTGTATTAATTTGTCTTAACCATATTTTTCTACAACAATTGAGGCTAGATTAAAAAACTTTTCTTCACAAATTTATATAAAATACTATAAATCACCGTCACGCAGAAAAATGAATCGTTCACAGCACTTCCCGCTTCTCACACACATTTTGCATACGCATGGCCTACGTCACAGTTCAGCAATGACACCTTTTAGTGGCAAAACGTATTACAATAAATTAATCTTTATTGCGTCGAATAAAATCATGTCAAAATTAGAGAAAAAATGACAAACTTGCTTTTAAAAGCGCTAATGCCCCAGCTGTAAACTACTTTAAAAACCAACCATTTTAGTTTTTAATTAGTATAATAATAATAATAATGGATTGCATTTATATAGCGCATATCCACTTATGCAATGCTCTATGCGCTTAACATGATACATATAATGGATTTACAAATCAATTTCAAAGGTA
>NW_004797442.1:891446-892950 GCF_000002075.1 Aplysia californica
ATTTAAACCACATTAGAACAGTGCCTGATAGTAAAAATGACTTTTCCAATCTCCCTAGTAAAATTTCGTGGTCGATGGTATCGAACTAAAGAATTTTCTAGAATACGACTAACAGGTGTAAAGATATTCATCTGTTCAGACAAATTGACATAAATCACAGTGCAAAAATTTGAGTGTCTAAATAGTCTATAGACGGGGAGGAATTTGGCAAAAAGTTGAGCCACAATATTTTGACCGCACTTTTGAGTTTGACATTGTGACAATAAATCAATTTACCATGAGACCCGTGTTTGCGTGGGATGGTCTCCATTCTAGATCGTTGCTTGGTGTCTTGTCCCGTGACTGAGTCCTCTTGACCCTCGGCGGCTGGAACAAGAGATGAGGTCATGTTATAACGTTTTGAGGCCTGCCCTGTTACGGAAACTGATGATTGAACGAAGCATTCAAATTTTGCCTTTTAAATCTCTTTGGGGAAGACCCGTACCAATATGTCGCAGGCGCTAGAGCTTGGCAGGTACACAGTACTATTAATACATTTTATGGATGGAAAGTATATGAGAAGCAACGTGATTAAATCAGGCACTCGTCAAAATAGTGAAAATGGAGAAACCGCCATTTTTCCACTGGTTTATTTATTTTTATTGGATTTTTCTTTTTTGGATGCCTAAAGAACATTTCTGTGAGGATTGTGCTGAAAAACGTTGATTTAAGGCATAAGAAATGTAAATTTTAAGTTTCCATGGGCTCTCAAGCTTAGGAAATCACTCAACTTTGGCGGCCATTTTCTCACTAATTTTACCTCTAAAACCAGGCCACCCCAATTCCTTCAATCACCAATACCTTGCCTTGTATCCAAGATAAATAGATATTGATTTCATTTATAGCAAGGTAAATGGACAAGCTTTAAGATGATACCAATAACTCCATATGCCCCAAAATTGACGAGAGCCTGAATCCACTGCGTCGTGACACATATTTTTACCACAGACGGTAGCCACACCTTAACCCTCTGAGCTCTTGTCTCCTTAGTCACAAGGCCAATGTATCTGTATAATGAAACTGATGGTCATAAAGATTATAAAGGTTATTATTATGCTGCCGCTGCAGCTGCTTCTGCTGTTGGTGTTGCTGCTTTTACGTGGTAGCTGCTACTGCTGATAATGCTGATGAGGTTAATGTGTCTGCTTATTTTTATGATGGCTAAAACTAGAAGTAATCAGTTGGCAAGTTTTTTTGCCTTAGATTTATGCAACGTGGGAGCCTCTTTAAGGTTTGGAATTGGGAGGGGGGGGGGAGGAGACACACCGGATTCGACTATGTTTCAGAAATCATAATCGATTGAATAGTGCTCTATTAAAGCAGCACTACCTCATAGAACAAGTTCGGAATGGTAAAAGTAAAAGGGCAGCCGATATACAGATGTACAGCCCCTGGGGTTGGTCGAGTGAGTAAACACACACACACACACACACACACACACACACACACACACACACACACACAC
>NW_004797442.1:893473-894600 GCF_000002075.1 Aplysia californica
CCCCTCCCCCCGGTCCCCAGATTGACCCTTCCCATATTCAAATTCCCGCTGGGTTTTTTTCTTTCATTTAGATCCCGAATGGATGTTCTATCGTTACCGTTCTAAAATATTTAATTTTGGTCACAAGACTTGCTGTAATCAATTATTATGTACTGTTTTGATTCAGTTCTTTCTTCTATAGCATGCAGATCTTGAAACGAGAGATCGGTATTTACAATACGTTTTTCCCTTTTCGGGTAAGGCATCTCTTTGGGAGAGTGATACAAAGAGTTTTTGTCACTGGTGTCTACTGTTCCTCGATGTTTTGTTTTGGTGAGTGCTTTACGGCGCTCGAAACCGCATACATGTATTATGGTCATACGAGCGCGCGGGACACATTCAACATTTTTAGATTAGTAAGAATGAATTTTGAATCTTGCCGGGTGGCACTGAAGCCTACTCGTATCGATTTTAGGCCATAAAGGGGTTTTTAACGTGTGCAACTTGCTCACGGGACCTCCGAGATTTTTTGCTCTTATCCGAGAAGGTTAAGTGTTAGATCTTTTCTACCCTAAGATCACGGGTGTGGCTAAAAGACAGCAGTAAGAAATAACCAAGAAGTAGCAGGGTCAGGAGAGCCTGGAAGAGGGGGTAAATGGGCTAACGGGCTGGGAGCAGAAAATGGAGATGAAAGCAGACGACAGAACATAGATATAGAACAGGAAAGGAGGAGAAAAGAGAAAACATTTTAGAGAAGAAAGTTTTCCATCGGAGTCCGGACTCGAACCCTGGACCTATTAGATGAGAGACGAACACCGTAACCTCTTAGTAAGTCTAAACCACGAGAGCCGGCGCTGTTCCTCCAATAGAGTAACATTTAATCGTGAATACTTTTAAAGCAAGATTTTTCAAAAACCACTTATTCGATCTTAACAAAATTTTGAATTATGAAATTAAACGTTATGAAAATACATCTTAGGTACCTAATGAATGTCTGGTCAGTTTATAACCTTTTCATTTAATACAACACATTGAGTGTATACCACACCATTTCGAAATAATATTTTTTATTGTAAAGAAACAAAGTAACGCAGCGCAAATGTTATATTATTATTACTATTATTATTATTATTATTATTATTATTATT
>NW_004797442.1:897257-898492 GCF_000002075.1 Aplysia californica
CCTCCCCTTTCTTTCGACTTAGCGCTTACCTTTCCTGATATACATCGCTCTTGAAGCGTGACACAGAATTGTTCACTCTCTGTTTAATATTTTTCCCTGTCATTTTTGCGTTGGCTTTTAAATCTAGATTTGTTTGTGTCTTGATTTCCAATTCTGTTCCAGTCTTAAAGTTGGCAGCATTCAAGACAATTTTGTGTATGACAAAACATTTCTTGTCCACGTCATTTCCTGTTATTTCTACTTCCAAGTTTTGAGTATATTGAACGATCTAAAAATAATTACTTATTCAGCTGTGATCCACAGAATGCAAGATAGTGGTAAGCCTCTTATTTAACAGGCTTCCGTGGTGAAGAGGTTGGGTAAAATAAATGAGATTACCGCTTGGTTCTTGTTGTTGTATTCCTTGTTTTTGCTTGTTTTTTTTTATTATCGAGTATCTCTGTTTGAATAATGAGACGTTGTATCCCGCTCTTTCTAAACACGGGGTTAGTGACTTTTTGTGTTTGTGCAGGGGGCAGGGGTGCAAAAAAAAAGCAACAAACTACAACTACAAACACCTATTTGAACCAAAAGAACAACAATACCAAAACACCTGAGTGGCTGTAAAGCTGGACGGAATATCGTTTATTGAAGTTGTCTACAATTAGTATCACAGATGTAAAATAGTAAGACATACCATATACAAGTGGAAATGCAGCCTTCAAATTGAATGCTCAAAGTGTGTCAAAATCTCCTCTGCCAGAAATTGTCTCCTTGGCTATTAAATAAACCACAAGTCGTCTCAATCCTTATATCTTCTTTTTCCCTAGAGAAAAAAATCTTCTCAAGTATATTGGTCATCGTTACACAGTTACAGATAATCTATTATTGTATTATTATTACGCCTTTCTTGATTCTAAACGTAATGACCCTACTTTCCTTTCGAGCGTATTTAGGTAGTCAATTTCTGAATTGAGGAAAGAAGTACTTGGGCAATGTAATACCTTTATATTTACAGCCAAGGCAAAGCTGTTTTCAAGCTTATTGTTTTCAAGCTTATTGTTTTCATTATCAGTCAGGACGCAAAAAGCCAAAGGGTCAATAAGTAGACCAGAAAGACATTGATGTGAGGGTTAGGATGTCTCAGTGGAGAACAGATTTGGTATGTGTTGCTCTGTGCTCGTGTGTGTGTGTGAATATGCGAGTGTGTATATGTGTGTGTGTGTGTGTGTGTTTGTGAGTATGTATGTGCGTGT
>NW_004797442.1:898733-902211 GCF_000002075.1 Aplysia californica
TGTGTGTGTGTGTGTGTGTGTGTGTGTGTGTGTGTGTGTGTGTGTGTGTGTAAGAGAGTTTATTTTGGGCGTATGCTTGAGTTTATTCGTATACATTTTTGTGTTCGTCTAGACAAAACAAACCGATTTAATAAATAATAAATATAGCGAAGAGATCCGCTGACTATCCACTCATGGTACTACATAAAATTACGGTTGAATGGGTGACGGAGAGTTCAGGGGGTGGAGTGGCACATCTTCTACCATCCGGGCAACGCCCATTTCTTTAGCTTCGGATATCCCCCTGAGTCGCCGAAGCCATCGTAAGCATTCTTTCTGTTGACCTCCGCCTCCTCCTCATTCTCGAAGCTTTTGTTGCTCCTCCCGTCCCGCTCGTTGCCGCCCTCGTGGCTCACATTATCAAGGTGATCGTTGTTGTTGTTGTTGCTGTTGTTGTTGCCCTTTGACTGGCCATCGTAGTTGTTTGGCGTCGTTTTGGCACCGCCGGCTTGGAACGTTGACACGTCACTTCTCGCCCTGGGAAGGCCGTCCCCCATCTCTCTTCTTCCAGGCGGGTTTACGATCACATGGACCTGCATGCAAGGAACAAACAGAAGAACCTAGGTTAAAGTGTTGTCTTACAACAGTCGCATTAACTAAGTCTTTAACAAGAGCACCCCCACTCGCTGACACCCCTCCCCCCCTTCGGCAAAAAAAAAAAATCTCACATGTGTACTGAGGAGCGGGGCACAATCTTACCCCCAAAACAAACAAACAAACAAAAAAACAAACAAACAAACAAAAATAAACCCAACCCCCCCCTCCCCCAAAGAACAACAACAACAAAATGAATCAGAATATCCTCACCCCTGATCCCATGCCCTCCCCTCCATATCTCACTTGTGTTACGTAGATGTTGCCACAACGCAACCGCTCCAAAACAAACAAACAAACAAACGAACGAACAAAATTAAACAAAAATGAATAAGAGTTTCACCCTCTCCCTGATCCCAACCCCACCCCACCACCCCCATCCACTAAAAAAGAAAAAAAGTCTCACCTGTGTAGTGCGAAGCGGAGCGCAGCAGCACGCCACTGAGGCGCTCACGATAGCTATGATGATCTCCAGGGCCGCCAGAAAAGTGACCAAAAGGGACAGCAACCACTGCAGGCTGGTGTGGTCCAGGTTATGCCGCTGTGGAGAAACGGAAAGACGTACAGTCGTGGTTCGAGCCTCAGCTCGGTCCGACTTTGTGTCTTTGGGAGGCTGGTGTCTACAATGACGACTTTTGTTCTTGAAATTGGGTTGTCTTTTGGGACAACAACACTTGTACTTTTTAATGGAGCAAAATTTTCCATTTGGCTCTGTCCTTTCGGAGATGAACGTTACACTCTGAGGTCCCGCCTCCTAATAACCTAACAGTGTTGAGAGAGGCGTTAAACCAATACCATTTTAAAAGTACAGTCGTCGCTGTCCAGAAAGACAACCCAATGTCAAGGACGTTAGTCGTCATCGTAGACAAGTCGCTACCTCAGAATTACAAAGTTCTAACAGACATTTTTGGCTCTTCTGAGTTACTAAGACCGTAACGTCAGAAACAAATAATTATGTTCTATCTGCTGTATTAAAATTGTGAGATTATTCAGTGTCGTTATCAACATATTTAAAGAATTGCATTTGAAAAAACATGTTGTGAAACATAAAATCTTTGACGTTGAATTTTTAAAAACTAGATCTAGGTGCTGAGCAGAAATAACTTTGTATTTCTGAGGAAGTGAAGTGATTCTCTTGGAAATTGTAAGGGTAATAATATAAAATAAATACAAGGACGGAATTAGGGAGTGCCTGTTTGTGCAGGGGATTGTCCTAGACAGGTGGTCGTTAGAGTAGGTTCGAGGGAACACCCCCTCCCACCCCCCCTCACACCTTTGCTCATCACGACAGTCATAGTCCCGCTGTCTCTTGCATCTGCAAGACCTATTGTCTACTACTACACTTTGACCTCGCTTTGTGAACATGGATGTTGCGAGTCAGGTCAAGCAGCTCAAAACGTGTGTTTGCATGACTTGTGTAAAAACAGAAAAAAAGGGGGGGGGGATTGGAGGGGAGGTGGTTTCTACGTTTGCAAGGGCTAGATTGACTGTGTACTATTACGGTCGCCGCTCTTTATTCTGTATGACAAAAACTTCAAATTACGGCACAGGGCTCGATGTTGGATCGAGTCTTTCTTTATTTGATAAATGTTTTACGACGCTCGCAACTGCATAAGGTTATTTGAGCGCGCGAAACACATTAAACATATATAGGTATGGTAGGAATTAATGTTTAATTTTGCTCGGGTAGCGGCCGAAGCCTACTCTTATCGATTTTGGACCACCAAGGGTTATTCAAGGTGCGAAACTTGGACACGGCCCTCCCAGACATTTCGCCCGTATTCGAGAAGACGAGGTGTTAAATCTTACCTACTCAAAGATCAGGGGTGTGGCTGTAAAACAGCAGTAAGAAGGAGCTAGGAGTAGCAGTAGAAAGGCTGAAAAAAAATCAGGAGCTAAGAGGAGGGGGGAAGGGGGAGGGACAGAAAGTGGAGAATAAAGCAGGTGATAGAACATGGTTAAAGAGCAGGAAAGGAGGTGAAAGGAGAACATTTTAGAGAGGAAAATTTCCCATTGTTGTCAGGTTTCGAACGTGTAACCAGTTGACTGAGAGGCGACCACCGTAACCCCAAGGCCACGAGAATCTCCCCCCCCCCCCTGGATCAAGTTTGCTTTTACCATCCTGGGAAGGGATCTCGGAAGCAATGTTAGCTCAGACCCCAGAAAGCATGCTAGTGTCAAATCACTACCTCAGAATTACAAAGTTCTATCTACTCAGTACGTAGTTTTGATAAATTTGACGTCAAAGATTTTGAGGTTCACATCATGTAAAAATTTGACAAATACAATTCTTTGAATGTCTTGATAATGACTCTGAATAACTTTCAGATTTTGATAGAGCAGAGAGAATATTTGGCTTTTATCTCATTGTCATAATAACTCAAAACGACCAAAAATGGCAGATAGAACTTTGCTATAATGAGGTAGCGAAATGGTGCGCTCCACAGTGAACCAGAAATAAGTCATTTTGCACGACTAAGGATACTGATACAAGAATGCAAGTCTGTGCGTTTACCACGCAGGAGAGGAATCCCGGAATGAATTTTGTTGCAGACCCTAGCAAGGCATTTCAAATCCAATATAATGCACTAACCGGGGCCCCTTTCGATGAAAGGAATGATCGGTGCATTAACGTCAACTGAAAGTCATTGGCCTACTATATTTACATTCTACAGGATTGCAGCGATGAATTTTTAGAGAAAAGTGAAACATGTGTTTCCAAGTTGCCAAATATATGAATAGGTGCAAAGATAGTACAAGACAAGATGGGCCACTTCTCTCTTTGAGCCAATTAAAAAAGTGTCCTCAAAATTTGGTGGCGCCCTCTTCACAAAAGCGCACTCTT
>NW_004797442.1:902508-904834 GCF_000002075.1 Aplysia californica
GCCATCTGAAGCAAAGAGCATACTTCCTGCGGACACTTTTTAGGCTGAGTGGCCCATCTTGTCTTGTACTATCTTTGATAGGTGTATAGATTGATTCTCTATTCCGTTTTCGTGGTTGAACACTTCAGAATTTCAAAGGTGCGGAAACTGCGCGCACGGCTAATGAACGGAAACCTCTCTTGTTCACTATGGCGTCTTAGAAGACGGACTTTCCCAAGATTAGATCTAAACGAAACTAATTAAAAAACTGATACTTGAACAACAGTGACTTCAGGCTCCTCAATAAAACTTTGCACCCTTTGACTGATTCAGAACCATATTTAATTTGGTCAAATTTGGAAGTTTTAGGGGGCCAAAATGACTGACTTTCAGAAATATGATATGCAGAGATGTAGATAACTTGACTCTTAGTACGCGGCTAGCCAGTTCTGCTGTCTCTCATCATGGCTGTTAATAGTTAACGAAATCTACGAAACACCAGCAAATCCATCTTGCCTTTAATTAAACAGTATGTTTATTGCAAGGATAATTCAGTTCTTATTTGTTTGGTGTTATTTTGTGCAAATACATGAAGTTCAAATAAGTGCTGAGTTATGAGGAAGTTTGTGACGCTAAATTGGCTGTATGTCAAAGTGGAAAAACCTTCCCTATTTTAAGAGTTAATTAGGTCTCAGAAGACCTGGGCAAGTAGCTGAAAATGCTAGTTAAACACCAATATTTACTCGTACACCTGCTAGAGCCCATGGAGTAACAGACTGTACGTGTAAGTAAGATCTTCTTTTCACATTGCAGTTGATTTTTACGAACGTCGCTACCTCAGAATTACAAAGTTCTATCTGCTCAGCTCTTAGTTTTGAAAAATTTGACGTCAAAGATTTTAAGTTTCACAACATGTCAAGCTTTTTTTCGAATGTAATTCTTGAAATATATCTAAAACGACTCCGAATAATCTTACGATGTTGAAAGAGCAGATAGAGCATAATTTTGTTTCTGACTTCATGGTTTTAGTAACTAAAAACGACCAAAATTGCAAGCTAAAACTCTCTAATTCTGATGTGCGGACGTGTCTGTTTTAGATACAGCAAAAAATGAAGCATTACTCCTTGTTTGAGAGGCAACCAGATGCCGTTTTCGAAGCTACTCTTTATACTACTCGTATTCATACTGACTAGAGACGCTTCAGTTTTGGTTGAGAGTATATTTCGAATTTTTCCCGAACGGCAGCCAATTTTCAATATAAGAACAGCTAAGGGATCGATCTTTAACATGAATAACTTCCTCCCAAGACATCCGAAAAGAGTTTTTTTTTTCAATGTCTGTGGAGTCAAGGCGCTCGATGGAGGGCTCTCGTGGTCTAGAGGTTAAGGCGTTCGCCTCTCATTCAATACGTCCCGGGTTCCAATCCGTATAGCAACGGAAAATGTTCTTCTCTAAATTGCTTCCCTTTCACATCCTGCTCTCTAACCATATTCTGTGATCTGCTTTCGTCTCCACTTTCTGCCCCACCCCTCACCTCCTTGGTCCCCTCCTCTGTGCTCCTGACTCTTTCTGCAGTCTTTCTACCGCTACTCCTTGGCTCTTTCTTAGTGCTGTCTTTCAGCCACACTCCTGAACTCAAGGTAGGTAAAATCTACACCAAGCCTTATCGGATTAGGGCGAAAAATCTCGGAGGTCCAGTATGCAAGTTGCGCACGTTAAAGATTCCTTGGAGATCCTAAAATCCTACCAACTAGAAATGTTTAATGTGTCCTGCGCTCTCATGATCTTATGCAGTTGTGAGCGCCGCAAAACACTTACAAAGTAACGACAACAAAACAAAACAAAAACAAACAATCTATTACAATTTCTCATTTTTGCAAGCCACTGCAGTACTCACAGAGTAAGCGATAAGTCCACCGAGAATTCCGCAGATCGGAGCAAACAGGCAGGCACACAGCATGTTCAATACAAGGAAGGAGAATTTCTGAAAATAAAGGAAAATAAATATTTCCATGCAGTCGAAGACCTGGGATTTTTTTTCTAAAAATAACTGCAGTCATCTTCATCTTAATAATAACTCCTAGTATCATTATTTAATCCTTATTGCGACAGTGGTTATTAGTAGATCTATCATCATCATCATCCAGAAAATAAAATTGGGATTTTTCTAATAATGATTGTAATTACTGTGTCAATTAATGTCATGTTATTATTATTACTCAGTCATTTTGTCACAATGCATATCATCACTTCATCATCATCACCATCATCATCATCAGCAGTGTATAAAGAAGGTATTAAAACAGTTAAGACCTTGTTGTGTTTCCAGAAAATATATATTATACAC
>NW_004797442.1:908128-909754 GCF_000002075.1 Aplysia californica
TTTTGAATTACTAAGACTAGATCTATAAGGTCAGAAACCAAATTGTTCTATCCCCTCTATCAAAAGCATAAGATTTTTCGGGGTCGTTATCAAGATATTCAAAGAACTGCTTCGAAAAAGCTTAACTTGTGAAAATGAAAACTGGGTACTAAGCACATAGAACTTTGTAATTCTAAGGTAGCGAGTAGCTACATGTCCTGTAGGGTTTGTTCCGTTTCTGGACATTGGTTACCTCCCCTGGTAAAAATCTCACATGTTGGGATTTTCATGTTTCTTTCTCTGTTGTAGCGAGACTCGCACCTTTGCTTTAGCATTAATGGAATTTTTGAAAATCGGTTCTACAAGAGAATCCGAGATTGATTAAGCAAGAAGGCAAACATATTCTAAGTAGGGGAACGGTTGTCGAGCAATAATTTCATTCCATGGACGCAGTGAGAAAATATTTTCACTGTTTAGTGTAATGCATGAAGTACCAGTATGATCATACCCGTAACTTCTTGTTGACTGATTTTCAATTCTGTTGGTCTAATTATTCTCTCAACAAACTTTGTCGTCGTAACTCATTTGTCTAAAAACCATAACCGTAAACGTTTACACTCTCATTTGCATATTTTCGATTATTTAGAAGGCAGGCTGCTTCTATCCAGCCTGTCAAGGCCAACCTGGGCCAAAGAAGTACATACAATGTCCCAGCTAAAAGACGGACAAACTCAGTCAAAAGCATCCGTACACTAGAAGCGAACCCATGTCTTCTGTGTGCGACGACGAAGAGCCTTGTTGTTGCTACACTGCAGAAATCAGTCTTCTGTTGGTCGAAGTATTCTTTCAGAGAACTTCGTCACCGTATCACACCCGTCACGTCGACTTTCTACGACTACTACACTTATCTGATGAAAAGACCACCCCATTCCGTAGGTTGGAATCCTTGCTATGGCAGCTTTTCACAGTAACAATAAAACTATCTAATCAAAATGTTGCCTTTGACACAAGAATGTTGCTGCCTTTCACTCCGCCAACCGATGAAAAATAGCGTATCCCCAAAATTGCCAAACTGAGATGAGTTAACTCATTTCACCTTCGCGTTGGACAGGATATCCGTTTAACGTTATTGAACTATCAATTATTACTTTCTCTTAACCTACGATTTCTGCTTTAAAAATGAATTGCTACCGAACTTTAAGTTCTTTTAGCTAAATTAGGTGTTTTCAACCACTATCGATCCGATTATTATTTATTTTATTTTTCTTTCTCTTGTTACCTGTACTTTTTAGTACATGCGGTGTTTTTATTCTGGAATCCGGCAGAACTTCTGGGAAGCCTTATCTAGGAGGCTATTATAGAGCACGCTGGGAGTGGTCCCGCTTTGATAATGTTTATTCTTGGATTTAAGTTAAAGTGCTCGTTTCGAGTCTCAAATCTGCTCTTACGGAAAGCAGTAGCAACTTTCGCATAACTCTTTAAATTGGCTTACTTACAATTTCGATTGGTCATTTCAGTCTCTCGAGGGGAGTGGGGGCGGGTGTTGGGGTGTTGGTCAAAAGGTACGACCGTTTGAGAAAGAGAGAGGGAGAGAGAGAGGGGGAGAGATAGAGAGAGAGAGAAAGAAAGAGAGAAAGAGAGAGAGAG
>NW_004797442.1:910165-911371 GCF_000002075.1 Aplysia californica
GAGAGATAGAGAGAGAGAGAGAGAGAGAAACAATTTACTGTCCTTGGCAAGTTACTGCCTTGTAGCCTTTTTGCAGCCATGGTTTTAGGAAAAGATTAGGAAAAACTTTTCTGAGGGATAAACGTCTATGATCTTTATATCTCAAGAAGTATAAAATACTAAGTTATGATTCACCAAAATCGAAGAAATGTGGATAAAGACAACTTGAGGCTTTGGTTATGGTAAATGCGACCAGTCCAGGCAGAGAAAAATTTGTCACATTTTGAGCATTTAAAACTTTCAGTTCCACTTGTGAATGTGTCGGGCAGTGGTCTTATCTTTTTTTTTTTTGCTTCTGTATTTTTAGTACGTGACGCCTCATTTTATTTATTTGCTGCCCTTTGTGATTGTTTCTTTTAAACTTTGGGGGCTCCAGTGGCTAAGTGAGTAGTGATTTTAGACTCAAGAATAAAGTCCAGCAAGTGTCGGCGACAAGTGGATCAGATGGGTGGTCACTAATGTATGTCCTTGAACAAGACACGTCAACCTTTGCTAAAAAAAAATATTCATGTTTGTATAAAAATTTACAATCATGTATGTTTGCCATTGTAAACCCAAATTGAAGACTTCTGGGATCAATAAAAATGTAATTTATTTTTAAATTCTTCTATCAGGAGCAAATCTCTTCTTTGAAAAGGGATCAAAGTGAATGTTATTCATAGACCTTATATTTTTTGGGCTTCTTTGTAGCGATTTTTGTTGCGTCAATACGCTTCCACAGAGACAGCTCAGAACAAAATACTGATTTTGAGATTTTGAAATCAAGCATTCTTACGACTTGGCCAACCCAGTGAAGTTTTCAGAACTTAGAAAACAAACTGTCAGCTTTCTGTCATTAAAAAATTCGATTTCTGGTATTTTGTTCTGCCATTTGTTACCAAGAATGTTCTTGATATTTTTCAGATGGAAATGATTAAATTTCTAGGTCTGGCTTTGGAATACTGTCCGGGTCTCGGCACCGTACAACAAGGTTGGGAAAACAAGGGCCCTGCATACACTGTATCAAAACACACACACACACTCACACACACACACACACACACACACACACTTACACACACACACACACACAGACACATACACACACTCCTACCTACCTACCTACATACCTACCTACCTTCCTACCTACCTACCTACCTACCTACTTACCTTCCTACCTACCTACTT
>NW_004797442.1:915477-921666 GCF_000002075.1 Aplysia californica
TCTCTCTCTCTCTCTCTCTCTCTCTCTCTCTCTCTCTCTCTCTCTCTCTCTTTTCCCCTCTCTCTGTCCCTTGTTCCCACTGTCTCCTTGATTATTCTTCTCACACAACCTCTACACGATTTTAGAAATGAACTTTACGAAACATTTCTTCACTACACTCAGGTGGGAATGAGTACCCGGCTATAGACTGCGAATTAACGTGTCCGGTTGTTCTTTTGCGTTTCGGATGCTTGTTTACACTGTCTGTTGGCTTCCAAGGAAGCCAAAATGCATGTACGTGTACTAGGGTCTGCCTGGGTAATAATACAGTAGCTGCACAGTGCACAGAGTAGGCAGTAAAGCATGGATACGAGCAAAATAAAAAGCACTCATCATCATTATCAACATCATCATCATTGTAAACAGCAAGGAATAAAAAAGGATTTAGATTTGTAACATTTCCAAATTTTATAAAGGTTCAACGTTTCGCCCGATAAAGGGCTTCATCAGGAACATACACAAAATTATGATCATCATTATCACCATCATCATCAATGCTTAAAAAGTAGAGACCCTAGGGGGAGTTTTGATTGATATTCAATCAGTAAATAATGTATATTTAAAAAAAAAATTATTTACGAAACAGGTTAAACATTTTGCCACGTGGCTTCATCAAACACAACTGTGAGTAAAACTAATTATTATGTAACGTTGTAGAATATTTATCAAGGAAATGGGCTTTTCATTCATCACCATCATCATCAACATCATTCAGTTTAATGATGATGATGATGATGATGATGATGATGTTGATGGTGAAAAACCACCTACCAGCCTGGGAAAAGTGTTCGTGAGAGTGGTGAGGTAGACAGTGGAGTGAGACACCCAGTTCCTCCCGTCATATGTCTTGTAGTGGTCAAGCCAATGCTGAGGAAAAAAGGATAAAAATAGAAACTAATACTTATGTAAGACTATATTTTCTTTGATGAAACGGACATTTACATTGTATAATAAGAAAATGTGATAATTTCTCTGATAAAACGGACTTTTATTATCAGAAAAAAATGATCGTTTCTTTGATGAAACAAACATTTATAATCACCAAAAAATGTGGATTTTTTTGTTGGAAGAAACGGACATTAATAATAACAAAAAGTGAGATTTGTTTTATGAAACGAACATTCATAATCACAAAAACTGATGAGTTCTTTAATGAAACGGACAATTATAATCATAAAAACAGATAATTTTTATGATGAAACGGACATTAATAATTTTTAAAAAGTGATAATTCCTTTGATAAAACGGACATTTATTATCTGAAAAAGTGATAATTTCTCTGATCTAACGAACATTTATTTTCTCTAAAGGGATACTGCCTTTGATGAAACGAACATTTATAATCACAAAAGGGATCATTTCTCTGATGAAAACGAAAGCGATATCACTCAAAATCGACAATTTCTCTGATGCCCTGAATGTTTCTCGGGAAGCCGAGAATGTTTCTGAGTGTTCCCGTGTCTGTCTGCTGGGGAATTAATAGTTGTAAAGCGCATGGACCATGGTGTAGGTCGGGCGTGGGTGCGCTATATAAATGCAATTATTATTATGGTTACTTTCAGGTTACTTTAACGATGGGATAATAATAATTTTAATGATGGAGTTAAGATAATAAGACACGAAACAAACAGTGCAACGATCGATGGTAACGATGATGATGATGATGATGATGATGATGATGATGATGATGATGATGATGATGATTGTTTTGTGGAAGAAATCTTCGAGGGAGAGCGAGGCTCTTTTTCGACTCTATTGTCATTATACTCATAGGCACTTCCACTAGTCCAAATAACTCCTTTCGAAATGCCATTGTTCGTTATGATGGAGATGATGAGGATGATGATATTTATGATGGTGAAGATGATGATGATGTGGCGGCAACAACAATCCATTTGAATAATGAATTGACTAAACGTAAAAAAACAACTTATTATAATACCATTATTACATGTATCTGTATATTGTAAAATATAGTATAGCAACAATTTGCTGTTGTTGAAGATGATGTTGATGATGATGATAATGAGGATGATGATGATGATGATGATGATGATGATGATGATGATGATGATGATGATGATGATGATGATGATGATGATGATGATAACATTATCAATTTGTTTTTTACCACATACCGTCAAAAGCGAGTGATTTGCCTCTGCCAACATCAAAGCGTTTGACATCGTCGGAAAATTGCCCTCAAGCCCAGCGGCAAAACTGGTGGCTCGAAAAATGTCAATAGGCTTTAAGATCAACGAGTCTGTGTCCAGATATATCCCACCAAAATCTGAAAAAAAGAAAAGTAGACAAACTTTCTATTATATTATGATAAAATAATTAACATAACTATATTTTTCTTTGCTCTCTCTATCCCTGCCTATCTGTCTCGATCTATCTAACTCTGTCTCTGTCTCTGCCTATGTCACTGTCCGTCTCTGTCTCTCTCTGTCTGTCTCTCTGTCTGTCTGTCTGTCTGTCTGTCTGTCTGTCTGTCTGTCTGTCTGTCTCTTTCTCCCTCACACACACACACACACACACACACACACACACACACACACACACACACAAACACACACACACAAAATGAAATCTTCGTGTCTCATCCCCCGTCCAAGAATTTTTATTTCGCCCAGTGCAACATCCTTAAACACGAAATCAGCTTAACATAAAACAAAGTATGTGGTCCTGTAAACTTCGTGTTATAAACATTTCATTGGTTCGAATTGTAAAAAAAACCCATTTAATTTGCATTTAGCATATCACCACTCGAGAACAACCCTTATGCGCCTTCCACTATATTGAAATATTATTTAAAAAACCAACAATAATAAAATATTATAATACACCTGTTTATCATTTATGGGTGGTTGGCAGGTGTTATTGTGTTGTTTTCTCCTTCATTTCTATCAAATATCTATAAGGGACTATCGGGACTATCGGCACTGAGTCCTGCCTGCATTTCATAGAAAGACAGGATAAAATGGTTTGGCCACCTGTTACGCATGTCACCTGACCAGCCAGCCTTGAGAGCTAAAAACACCCAGCACTCAGGCTATACAGGAAGAGGAAGGCCACGCAAAAGGTGGATCGAGGGTGTCAAGGAAAGCCTAGGAAAACATAACATCACAACTGAAAGAGCTGCGGAGCTGGCCTACCATAGAAAACTGCATCTCCCTTCGACGCTTCAGGGCAACAGAGGATGAAAAAGTGAAAAGTAAAGTAAGTATCTATAAGGGTAAGGGAGGGGGGAGGGGGTCACGTCGTCTGAGGTTACTGTGTTCGCCTCTCATTCAATAGGTCCTGAGTTCGAAACCCGACAGCGGTGGTAAATTTGTTCTCTAAAATATTCTACTTTCTCTTCTTTTCCTGCTTTCATATCATGTTCTGTCATGCTTTCGACTCCACTTTCTGCCCCCTCCCCCCCATCCTACCCTCAGTTCCTGTCTCCTTTTACTGCAACTCCTGACTCCTTGCTGTTGTCTTTCAGCCACACCCCTAATCTAAAGGTAGGTAAGATCTAAAAGGTCCTGTGTACAAGATGCGAACATTAAAGATAGCTCCTGATAAGAGTAGGCTCCAACGGCCACCTGGGCCAAACTGAAAATTAATTCCTACCAAAATGAAAACGATAACTGCTCTCCGCGCGCTCATATGGCCATATAAAAATGCCATAAGCGAGTGCCGTTAAACATTCAAAAACAAAACGAAAACATGTATCGTTCTTATCGCCCTCCTTCTTTTTATGTTTGTCACTCTTTATTACGCGGGTGGTTGTAGGACGCCACTCGTAGATCCTACTTCTTTATTTTCCCTCTGTTCTTTCCTTCTGTCTGCTTGTCTTACTTTTCCCAGCACTTAATGGCTGTCGATATACTTTCCATTACTTAAACAAACCAAAAAAAACCTCTCTTGTAACACCTCTAATCTTCGGCACTTATATGACTTAATTGTGCTTCAAGTGTCATAACACACTTACAAAGTGGCGTCAGCTGTCTAGTGGTTAGGCTACCTGATTCGTAATCGTGAGGTTACGGGGTTCGGGGGTTCAGATGTTTGAACCTCACCTCCGTCCGACGGTGTGTCTTTGTGAAAAACGCTTTACACAAAATTCCCATTTGGCTCGAAACTTTCTGAGATGGACGGTAATATAGGAGGTCCCGCCTGTTAAATAACCCCAAAGTGTTTATAGAGGCGTTAAACCAATACCATTTCACAATGTTCACATTTACTAAAACAGAAATATTACGATCTTAAAGGATTAAATTAAATACCTACCCCTGAGAACTTCCAGCCTGGCGATGTCAGCCCGGTTGCCCACATTGGCTATGCGAATCCCAAACATCTTAGTCCGCTGCTCTTTCTTCAGGCTCACAGCATTGGTGGTGTGAGGCAGGAACAGATCCCAGTAGAAGTTATACTTGAGGGGTGCTCCGTGTATGAGGATGAGGCACGGCTTCAGAATGGTGGAGATACTGGACAAGGAATTATAATACTCCCTAGTTTTTGTTATTGTAAGAGTTTTAAGGCACTTGCAGCACAATAAGGTAAGAACATAAGTGTCGAAGACAAGTAGAAGTGTTGCAAGAGAGTAAGAACAAACCCACAAAAAAAGAAGGGGTGGAGATAAGATCGAAAGATGTTTGATAGGAGAGAAAGAACAAACCACATCAGAGATCCCACCAATCGCTCGCAATAATTTCCCGTTTAAAAAAAAGGAAGAAATAATGCACAATTTAAGAAAAAAAACCCAGAAGAAGACAATAAATGGCAGAGGGAATATAGCAAGAAAATAAATATACAAATAAATAAATAAACAAATAAATAAAAAATCGAAGCAGCATTACTCCTCACCCAGTGGGTGGATTTTCAGTAAGCCTCAGCCAAGTTTTTAAACGCAGGAAAGGGAAGGGGCATTACAGTGTGATCTATTATGAAATCAAAGGTTGTTGTTTTTTTGGGGGGGGGTTCTTTTTTTTTTGGGGGGGGGGGGGTAAATATCACGTATCCTTGTCTTCCTGCTGAAATGTTGTGTCCCACGTACTGAGTGTTGGACATGGTAGAGTTGGCCGAAACAATTTTTGCTTCCTGTCCAAAATGAGTTAAATCGTGTCAATCAGGGCGCAAAACAGTTTGATTGTTATTACCGCACATCAAAGACACACAGAGTCCGTGGTTTAGCAATTGGATACGTTGACGTCGCACCAAGTATTCATGAATTCGATTCCCGTGAGTGGAGAGTTCTAATTCTCTAATATCAGGGTTTTTATGCTGAGCTGTTGTTTCATATCCAGTCCAGTAGAGCCCTCATAGGCAGGGCTTTGCCTGCAAAATGATCTAAACG
The DNA here is from genome assembly GCF_000002075.1 of Aplysia californica. Classification (NCBI taxonomy): domain Eukaryota; kingdom Metazoa; phylum Mollusca; class Gastropoda; order Aplysiida; family Aplysiidae; genus Aplysia; species Aplysia californica. The sequence goes on from NW_004797442.1 coordinate 920,861, forward strand.
GTGTCGGATTTTGGGTAAGGGTTGAGGAGGGGGATCGGACTAAAACATCTACTTTTTCAAAAAATTATCAAAACAGGGCACACAAAAAGAACAATTCCAAGGGGCAGAAACATGACAAGATGCTCTCTCATACCTATAAAACGGCACTGCGGTGCGCATGTCTAGCTGCGCATTCCCAAACCAGATGAGGTGAACGATGTTGGGAATCCGGTAACTGTCGTAGCAGTTCTGCTGAATGTAGCGCTGTAGACAGCGAACCTCCGCGTCCGTGTTGAAACTCTGAAGAGGACTCCTCTTGGGAACCTGCTGCAGCTCGCTATACGCATTGCCATCCGCGTCATCACACCAAATACGTATTTGTTCTCTCGTTCCGTCGCTTAAATTGGATGCTCGAGAATTGGGGAATGGCTTGGAGCAGGAAAAGTAGGGAGGGTTGGTGAAATTATGGGTAGGCCCGTCTTTTTCAGGGGGTTGACAGTCGAGGTTTGTTTTGTATATGCCTCTGAGATATGGCACAAAAGCGGTGTGGTATGGATCGTCGAGTACTCTAGGGTTAGACGCCCATGTCTTGTGTTGATAAGAAACTCGACCATTCTTCATTATGAGGTCTGGAAAAAAAAAACAACCACGAAATAAAACACAAATAACAAATGAATAGAAACAATAAGAACTTGATGCTAATAAATTGGGTCAAGACATGGTGACAGAATAGGGATACCTTCATAAATGTAGCAGCAGCAGCAGCAATAGTAATAGTAGTAGTAGTAGTAGTAGTAGTAGTAGTAGTAGTAGTAGTAGTAGTAGTA
>NW_004797442.1:922052-924335 GCF_000002075.1 Aplysia californica
TAAAAGGGCTAATCCAAAAATGTCATGCTCATAACTGTGCCTGAACCTCTACTGGGAACTGCTACTTTTTCTTTCCTAATCCTTACTATCGTCATTTCCTCTACTTCTTTTGAAGTTTGTCACACTATTGTGACCCGCTATTTCCAGGATGCCTGGATAGTCGAAGCAGACTTTGTGCTGTTGAAGCTAGAGAGGTGAGCAGAATAAGTCTGATTCCCTGTAAGGACGTTTCTGTTGACATCCACCCCTTGGCGCTCATGTGACCTTACGCAGTTGCGAGCACCGTAAAACCTCTACTAAAACAAACTAAGGCATCACCTGCGACTTTCCTGTCCACCCTGGAATTTGAAAACGTCCGAGAGTATGTTATCCTATTTGCCACAATCTTTGGCAATTCTAGAAACAAAAAATTAAAACTAACAAATGTATACAGTGGGTTTATAAACCTTATAACAAGTGGCGTGACGACAAGCCCGTGCATTTTGAAGAGGAAATATTGTTATAGTTATAGGTGCATGATCATTTCCTTGTAGCAGGGGCGAAGAAGTCTGCACACAATTGACACACTCTGCATGCGTACCTTCCAAACACGCACGCACGAGCGGTATACTGGTAGATGTGCAGGTCAACCAGTAAGTGGTTTTTAATTAGTGAAATCACTTACTCCTCTCGGGTGGTCAAATTGTCTGTCAATTTGTCCGATTGTCGTACAACAGCTGCACCATTAACTGTAACTCTTACCTTTCCTCACGAATCGTTGCAAACGCTGTGACTGAATCACACATTATTAAAAATGTAAATCTAGGTGGATTTTTAAAAAACACAAAAAACATTAGCATAGTTCTTTTTTTCATTTTATTTTAAATGCACGTGTTTTAACGCCTCCACCGACATAATAATTTTGATAATTTAAGAAACAGGCTTCCGACTATGTCTGCATGTCAGAGTCACCCCGACTGAGAGGGGTACTTACAGTAGCCCAGCAGACAGAGCAAGATACGCGTAAAAGTTTTCTGCCCACCCGAGAATCCAACAATATGTGACGTTATTTATGATATTACTTTCCAGACAAAGAAATCATCCAATATACACCCGCATCATTGGCCTCACCTTTGACATCTTTGCTGGTTTTGAGGTTGGAAGCCGACCTCAGGTATGTTATCCCTTCAGTCACCATCCCTGGCCATTCTAGGGTGAAAAAAATCAATAATTGTTTGGTTTAGGAAAATTTTTACGGCGCTAGCAACAACATTATTAAGTTATATAAGTGCGCGAAACACAAGCTGGTTGTATTCACGGCAGTTCATAGCACGGCTTGGTTTCATTTATTAAATGATTAGGTTAAAAATGTTATGGTAAAATCTAGTTTTAAAATCAACACTTTACATACATTTCATAAAGAAGAAAAAATCCACTAATTTAGGTAAAGGCCCATCCTTTAACTTCTTTTCCAGATTATAAACCATGCTCTGTCATCTGCTTTTGTCTCCACTTTGTGCACTCCCTCCCGTGTTCCCCTTTGCCCCCCCCCCAAAAAAAAAACAACAACAAAAAAACAACAACAACAACAACAACCGGGCTGCTAACTCTCTCTCTCTCTGCCCTTTTTCGACTGCTACTCCTTGGCTCCTTCTTACTGTCTTTCAGCCACACCTCTGATCTTCAGGTAGATAAGATCTAACACTGTAAGAGCGAAAAATCTCGCACGTTAAAGATCCTTTTGTGGTTCTAAAATCCACATCAGTAGACTTCTGCCGCAACCCGGGCAAAAATCAAAATTCGTACCAAACTGATATTAATGTTCAAAGTGTCCCGCGTGCTCACATGACTTTTTGGAGTTGCGAGCGCCGTAAAACATTCATCAAAACAAGTAACCTATACGTGTAACAGCTGTTATAAAAGTTGTAGTAAATACGCCCAGTCAAACTTAGTGTTTTGGAAGACAAGCATTTGCAGCATTTTGTGAAATCAAAGAAACTTAAAAGAGGATTTGAGCTTTTATTTGGTGCATTGCTGTTTTGCGGAAAGGACATGCATTACATATCAAATGAACTAAGAATTATATACCTATGGGGGTGGACCGAGTTATACTCAGATCGTTCCAGACAGTCGGAAAAAACAGTGAAGTCAAAACAAATATCTCATGAAAATTGGACTTAAAATTTAATTAACGAGTTTAGTCATATTTTGTATGGTAGACACTGATTTTTCGTAGAGCCATCATGGTGAAATCGAAGAAATTTTCTTTCTTCCGTAGGTTTTGACATTTTTACCGATTTATTT
>NW_004797442.1:925062-926321 GCF_000002075.1 Aplysia californica
CCCGCTCAGCATCAAACCAAAGACAATGTTGCTGCTCTTTTCGAGCCTTCGAGCAAAAAGCAAAGAAAACAAAAAAATACCAACATGAGTTTGCATAATTTATATTACGCTTGATATTGCTTGTCAGGGTAGTATCAGGGTACAAAGCAAGAGGAAGATCAAGAAAGACCTGGATTCAGGGCGGGAATGATACCCTGAGAACATACAATATCCCACCCAGGGAGGCCATCAAACTTGCTAGAGACAGGAAACTCTTTCTCCCCTCGACGCCCTAGAGGTAAAAGAGGACGGATAAAGTAAAGTAAAGTAAAGTTGCCTGCCCTGTCGTGCAATTTCAGGTACAGAATTCAGAACGGGAAAAATCTACAATACGAAGCTATGCTTCTTATTTTCAAGTGCCCCGAAACTGCGCGTCTTCTAGCTTTCTTGAATGACTGCACGGAATGCGTGTCCTCCAAGAGTTGATCTTTGATAACTGGCTCAGCATTGTGCTCCTCGTGAATAAACACGTTTTAATATGTGTCACGACGCAATGGAATCGAGCGCTCGCCAAATTTTGGGACATTAAGGAGTAATATTTTTAAAACTTGTTAATTTAATTTTGTCGTGCGTTTGATTACAAAAATATCCCTCTTTTTTAAATAGAAATACATATTTGCGATTAAAGGAGTTGTGAATCGTCAGTTTTCAGAGGTGAAAATAGCAAACTATGGCCGTCAAAACTTGGTGATTTCCAAACTTTGAGTGTCCTTGAAAACTGCAAGTTTCTGTTGTTGTGTGTTTGATCAAGGTTTCTAGAGTAAAATACACAAAGTGAATGGACATAACAGATGCTTAGCCAAAAAAATAAAAATCGATAAAGGTTCCCCGACGTGTGGAAAAATGTTGGTTTTTTAAATTTCATTACCTTGACGAGCACATGGTTTCACCACAATGCCTGGCAAGTATGGATTCCTTTTCTCACAACCTTAGCTTTCCGAGTGTCTTAGTTACAACAAAGGAATGCTGTTGCATTTATTCAAAACAGGCGCAGGACGGTAGCTCTACACTCGACCAAATCTATCGATGTGGCAGTTTTATCGTGTCTGAACGACTGGCTTAAATAAAACAAAAAACAAGGCATAATGTGTAAATTATTCATCAGTTAAATCAAAGAATGTCCATTTATCACTTGAATTTATGGAGAACCATGGCACCTGTTTTTGCTGTTTTGTTTTGTTTTGCTGCTGGTTTTGTTTTTTTGGTGTTGTTTTTTTTTT
>NW_004797442.1:928618-930199 GCF_000002075.1 Aplysia californica
ATCTATCTATCTATCTATCTATCTATCTATCTATCTATCTATCTATCTATCTATCCATCTATCTATCTAAGCCTGTGTCCTATACGATCTAAATTGTGTCGAAACTAGCGTAAAAATCTCCAACAATAAAAATAGGCAAACGCTTCTTTTATACACCTGTACAGGGAAAGACCTGATGTAGGTTATATTTTGACCTAGTGAAGAAACGGTATTTCAAACACAACGTTTTCTTTGTAACATGTCTACTCGGATTGCTCTGCAGTCTTAATAATTAACATTAATTGTATGGCATCAAGCGAAATCAGGCCCTCGTCCAAACAAAAAAATCGAACAAAAATAACATTTAAAAAACCCCACATACCTGGGTTGATTTTACTCAAAAATCGTCAGTCGGCTTTAACTTAATTATTTGATTCCTGAGATGAACTCTCAGGGACGGATTCTTTCCACTACTCTTACCACCCCTCCCAAATCCCCCACCCACCAAACCCCTTTTGTTTTCCTCAGCAGGGTCCATCTTCAGGCTTTCGTAAATATGAATTAGGGGGCTCTCGTGGCCTAGAGGTTAAGGTGTTCGCCTCTCATTCAAAGGTCCCCGGTTCAAATCCAGGTAGCCACCGAAAAATTTTCTTCTCTAAAATTTTAACCTATCATCTTCTTTCCTGTTCCCTAGCAATGTTCTGTAGTCTGCTTTTGTCTCCACTTTCTGCCCCCACCCCCTCACATCCTTTGCCCCCTCCTCTGGGCTCCTGACTCTTTCTTCAGCCTTTCCACTGCTTCTCCTTGGCTCCCTCTTTCTGCTGTCTTTCAGCCCCACCCCTGATTTTCTGGTAAAAAGTTCTACACCTAGGGATGAATATTTTTCGAACCAGTTAAATAAGAAATATTATGCTAAACAATTCTTCAGACAGATTTGTGCAAATGACTCTGCATTCTTTGTCACAAAGCCTAGGGGCTAGGCGAATTGAATAACATTTACGAGAGTGTTGTTTTGCATAGAAAAGTTTCTTTTTCTTCAGAGCTTGGAGTGGCAGCCATGAAAATGCGCATTTTAAACTTTGTGTCAAACAATGTCGTTGGCTTGTCAATTATTTTGCAAAATTAGTTGTGCGCGTTACTAAAGTGCAACAGAAATCTCGTCAACAAAAATATAACCAGCTGGCACCTTAAGAAGGCGTCAAAATGAGAAAGAATTGAGATACAAAAGGATTATAACTAAGGCAAAACCGATCAGTCTTCTTGGGCAACATTAACTATGGAAGGAAGGATACAGTACAAATTCGTCTTTGAAACTGAGCGGAACTTAAAGCCTACACCTTGACTATCAATGATTTATTTATAGAGGCACCAGGCGTCCATTCCAGGTGCTGTTTTTTTCCTGTCTGCGGATTAATACTATTTTTTAATTAAAGCCTACAATGATAAAAAAAAACCCCGCACAGAACGGCTTTGGACTTGAAGTTTTACACGCAATCTGGCTAAATTTTTTTAAAAGAATTTATTTGCAAGGAAGAGGAAGTCGTATCTGAATAGTCGATGAGTGACTTGGGAAACTGTGTGTTTCTTTGTTTTCTTCTCCTC
>NW_004797442.1:931975-933130 GCF_000002075.1 Aplysia californica
AGACAGACAGACAGACAGACAGACAGACAGACAGACAGACAGACAGACAGACAGAGAGAGAGATAGAGAGAGAGAGAATTTTACGGAGCGGGTGTTTCATTACGTGAGACATGTATTTACTAATGTCCTGTCTTGTTATGCGTATGCGTGAGTGCATCTAAGCTTTGTAACATTCTACTGCCATTGTAAACGACCAAGACAAATTTCTCTCTTGGAGACGAATAAAGATTGCCATTGTCACCGTTGTCATTGTAGAGGGAACACAGATATTAACCTTCAAGTGGGTCCTCTTCCTTTAAAGACAACATGCAAAAGGTAGAGTGGGCATAGAAATACTAACATTTTGCCACGATGTAATAAAACTGAAACTGAACTACTTGGGCACAGAAGACACCATAATTTACTGGAGAAACATAATTCTGAAGTAAAGGAAGAGGGCACGAGAGGGAAGGGTAGACCAAACAGAAAATGAGAACAGGGCCGATAGATTAATAAGGAGGCGGAACTAAGTAACCCAGACAGGCAGATCAGCAAGAGACACAGTGATTTATTACAGAAAAGTAAGGTCCAAGAACCAACGTTAAGCTACAGGAAAAGCCAAAGGGAAGACTTCCGTCTAATGGCTGGGAATTAGTGTTGGTTACAAGTCAGTGTTCTTAATAATAACAATAACAATAATAAATAGCATTGTATAGCTCATGTCCCCACTCGAAAACAAGCTCTCTACGCTTTACACTCTTACGAGTATTTCCCCAGCAGACCATAGAACGCCCAGAAACATTCTCAGCTTCCCGGGAAGCATACAGTGCAAGCAGCGCTCGAACACTAACAAACTGACAAGTTTATGAAGTACTTCATAGAAATTAAGTTTCGAGATTATGTCAGAAACAGCAATTTGTCTGAAAGGTCGCAAGTCCATCATCGGCTTTTTAAATGTAGGCGTTTTAGTCCCCCCGCAGACACAATTAAGTTAATTTAGGAGGGTGGGCCTCTGACCCTAACCTGGGCTGAGAGGGTTACGGCGTCTCCCCAGAAAGACCGAGATACTTGATAAAATATTTTTCTCAACACGAGAATTGAACTCAAGTCTTCTGAGTGCCACAGAAAAGCGCGTAACGTCTACACCGGTTCACGATCGGCAATAACCCAGCTGAC
>NW_004797442.1:936328-938549 GCF_000002075.1 Aplysia californica
CAGGGCAATTGCTGGAAAACATCATGGCACTGTTTAAAAACATCCTGTGTTCCTTAAGACCTACAGAAGGACTATCGGACTGGTTCCCCATCATGTCTGGGGTGAGACAAGGGTGTGTTCTCTCTCCGCTCCTCTTCATCGCATACATGGTTGAGATCACGAAAACAGCAAATGACAACAACGCTGAACTGAACGAGTTTCAATTTGCTCATGACCAGAGTATCTTAAACACAGATGAAGAGGAATTACACAAACAGACCATAAAAGTAAATGAAGAATGAAAACACCTAAATATAATGAAGATCGCCATTTCAAAAACAGAAGTTATGAAGGTCAACAAAAACCCAGGGAAACTCAACATCCTTATTGACGGAACACAACTACAACAAGTAGAGGAATATAAATATTTTAGAAGCATCTTCACACAAGATGGAAACAAGAACTATGAAGGCAACCTACCAGCTAGCACCCCTGCTCAGTCACAAGAAAATCCCAACTGAAGTGAAATCCAGCTCATCAATTGCATCTTCATACCTTAACATACCAATGCCAAACATGGTCTCTTAACACGGCACAAGAAAAAAGAATCAATGCATTCGAAATGAAGTGTCTCCGCAAAACCATCAACGTCATCAGAAGAGGCCGCAAAAGGAACGAGACCATACCCCTACAAACCAGAATACCACAAGAAACAAGTTTCAGACTGAGTCAAATACCCTACAAACCAGAATACTACAAGAAACAAGTTTCAGACTGAGTCAAATAGCCATATGCTTCGAACATCTAGCCAGAATGCCCACAAAAACAACCAACTGCTAGAGCTTACTACACCCGTGAATCCGGCTTCAAACCAAGAAGAAGACCAAGATAGACCTGGCTGGATGGGGTTAAAAAGGTCCCGGAACAACATAACCTCTCTATCACAGTCGCTACACACATAGCACATGACCGAAACCTGCACCTCCACTCGACATCCTAGGATACCAGAGGAAATAAAAAGTTTAAAAAGAAAAGAACATGTATACTCAAAGCGCAAGAATAAGAATTACAATAGGAATCATATTAATCATAATCATGCTCATAATAAGAATCATAATCATGCTCATAATGAAAATCATTATAGGAATCATTAGACCAATTCTTAAAAATAGAAACAGCTCAGTAACTACTAAAATTGAAGTTCTGAAATGCTATGCATGGTCACCCCTTCTATGCAGAGCTGTGCGTGTTGGACAACCACATTAATAAGTCTACAGAAATAAAAATAGACGCAATAGAAATGTGGTTTCTTAGGAGACTGCAGTACTGAGAATGCATCTTGGAAGGAAAAGAAATTAAAGGAGATAGTACTTGAAGAAGTCCATGTGGGTCGCTCGCTGAAAAAAGCAATCAGGGAAAGATAAATACAATTTTTGAGACACTTATTAAGGTCTTGAAAATGTAGCTGTCAATGGCAAATTAAAAGGCAATCGAGGCATGGATAGACCCAGAGAAACCTACTTCGTAGCCTAAACAGATGAGTGAAGAGGAAACAGGTCAGGATAATGTAGCTTGTGTTGGGGCATCCGAAAAAAGGAATGAATGGAGAACCACGACCGCTGATGTCCGTTGCAGACCTGGCACTGGATAATTCATAGCAATGATACTAGAAAAACTAATCCCTTGAGAGCCCTACGAGCTATACAGTGCAGAAATATCATCGAATTGCAACTGACAAATAAAAACACAAAAAATGTACAATGTAAGGCGTTTATTTAACAACGCACACATACACACGCAAGCACACACACATACACACACACACACACACACACGCGCACACACACTCACACCCCCACACTCACACCCCCAAACACACACACACAGACGCACACACACACACAGACACACACACTCACACACACACACACACAGACACACACACACACACACACAGACACACACACACGCACGCACACACGAATTTCTTTCGCGTTCATATATTTTATGATGTTCCTTTGTCTGTCCTGTGGAACTTGTAGACTGTCGTCTTTACTCCAGACAACAGAAACAGAAATCTGCCTGTTTCCCTTACTTCCTTTACGACTGTCGTCTTTACTCCAGACAACAACAACAGAAATCTGCCTGTTTCCCTTACTTCCTTTACGACTGTCGTCTTTACTCCAGACAACAACAACAGAAATCTGCCTGTTTCCCTTACTTCCTTTACGACTGTCGTCTT
>NW_004797442.1:938649-940323 GCF_000002075.1 Aplysia californica
TCTCTCTCTCTCTCTCTCTCTCTCTCTCTCTCTCTCTCTCTCTCTCTCTCTGATGACAAAATAAACACGTTTCATATACGAGGAAGTTTAGATCTCAAGGGCATGGGAAAAAAGCTCTTCCACCCAACATATCTGATTTTGCAGTGGGCACGGACATCAAATTTACATCAGCAAACTGTGCCGTGTCGTGCCACATGATATTATAGCTTTTGGATGTGAAATCGGGCCTGTGGGTGCACTCTCTAAAAACACAGTATAACGTATCACGACGAAGTGGAATCAGTCAATTTTTGGGTATGGAAGTAAATTGATACATCTTGAAGCCTGATGTTCATGTGTCTATCTTGAGTAGTAGTCGAGATATTTGCCATTGAAGAGGGTTGGGGTCGCCCAGTGTCAAATGTAAAATTAGGAAGAAAATAGCCTCCAAAGTTAGGTGAATTCCAAAGCTGTAGTGTATTTAAGAAAACAGCAAATTTACATTTTTTGTGTGACTTAGATTAACTTTTTTAATTCAGCAAAACCCACAAAGAAATATGTTTTTAAATAGACATATAAGATGCTGAGCCCTCCCCCTGTGACATGTACTTTCAGAAATATCTCCGCACAGGTGACCCACCCATCTAAGAAAATCATAGTTTTGAGAAAACTGAAAAAAAAACCGAATTTATACTGGTCTATTTCAACAAAATGTTCACCAACATGGCATATGTGAGCAGTTTATAGATGTTTTAGACACTTGAAAATATTTCCAATCGATAAAGCAGATGTTGCTCTACTAAAATAGTCCAAAATCGAAAAATCGGTTTTAGATTCCAAGATCGACTTTTTCTGGCTGTCAGCTACTGCCGTGATTTACCTTAAAATATCTGAATTAATACATTGAAAAAGTTGCTCAACGGCCAGAATATCGTCAGTTTCGTTTGAGTTTATTATTTTGACGAAAGCATGATTTTTTGACGATGCCTCACGTGCTTTTATTGATTGTTTCCCCAACAACGAGAGCACTTACAACGTTGGAGTTTGCAATAGGAGGGACGTGAACGTATAAAGTTTTCAGCACATAGTGTAACCATAGTCGGAAAAAGCTACACTACAGATTTCCCTGAATTCGATACCGAACGTCTGGTCTCACACTTAATGCTTATACTCTGATAAGATCTAAAACAGACACCGCAATTCAACAGAATCAAGAAAGAGGAGATAAGTGATTTCTGCCATACTCTGACAAAAACGCCTTGTTTTCTTACTCACAGCAGTTTCGAGATTAAAAGGCGTTTTTTCAGTGTAACCGTTAAAGGTGTCCTTCCAAAATATGAATTCGAATCTATGAATCTATTTGTTAAAAACTACTCACAGTTTCTCCTAGATTTTTTTTCTCTCACAAGTAGGGCCACTGGTCAGGGTATCAATTTACGATTCTTTTTTTAAAAAGGCGATAAATTTTTATTTTTTTAAAGGGCGTTTTGTTAGCATAGGATAGATCTATCTTTGGCTTCTTCACCTATATGGGCAGACGTTGAATACACAGGAGGCGAGCAATGCTTGCGCCATCTTTTTTCGCCTTCTGGGATAACCATACAATTTTTATTTTATTCATCAATTATAAAAATCATTTCCCAACAACATAAGAAAGAATCCACAAGTCACAAGATTATTACAAGACTTAAACCC
>NW_004797442.1:941990-944362 GCF_000002075.1 Aplysia californica
GGTTGGCAAGTGTTTTACAACGCTCGCAACTGCATAAAATCATTATGAGCACGCGGGACACATTGAGCATTTTCAGAAGGTAGGACATTTTGAATTATGCTCGAGTAGCGGCCGAAGTCCACTCTTATCGATTTTAGACCACCAATGGATCTTTAACTGGTGCGTAACTTGAACACATGACTTTCGAGATTGTTCGTCCTTATGCAAGAAGGCAAGGTATAGATCTTTCCTACCAGAAGATCAGGGGTGTGGCTGAAAGACAGCAGTATAAAGGAGGCAAGGAGTAGCCGCAGAAAGGCTGCAGAAAGAGTTGGAACCTAGAAGAGGGGACAAAAGAGGTGAGGTGGTAGGGCAGAAAGTGGAAACGAAAGAACATTGCAAGAGAGCAAGAAAGTAGGTGAAAAGAGACAATTTTAGAGAAGAAAATGTTTCAGTCACCATCCTGATTCGCACCCGGGATGCTTTCCACGAGAGCCCCTATAATGTTTTAGCTTCGTTCCTTATTATTATGTTCTGCAACCATGCTACTATATCTCCCATAAATAAACACGTCCTGCTTTTTGTGAAATCAGGTCCAAAAACATTTTAGTAAATGCAAACTTTACTTAATAGCTGCTGTTCTCCATTATAAGGGTACACAAATGCTTACTTTTACTGTGGAAACACACCAAAAAAATGTATTTGTTTGTTTCTTTAGTAGTTTTTAAAAATCTGTTTGTTTGTTTGATTTTTTTTGTTTTACTTTTTCAAAGTTGTAGAATTTAGATATCAGATCAACTCTTCTCATGGTGTTTTTTGGTCGTTATAATTCCCCCCCCCCCAATCCACCCACCCCGCTCTCAACTGGTCTTTTCCTCACACATGATGGTACAGGAGGTAAGCGGAAACATTATTAAAATATTTTTTTCGTGATTGCCCCCCACAATATGCCAAGCATATTTCGGATTATATGGTGGCGTCCAAAAGAAACTTGAACATGTAATCACATAATTATCGTAAAATTGGCTTGTAACACCCACTCTTGCAGCATACCAATTTAAAGCTGAATAAATTCTGCATCATCATCTGACACATTAATGATTCATCTATGTTAAGAGACCCCTCAGATATGGTCAGTCTAAAAAATCAGGCATGGAAAAATCGTGCTAAATCAGAAAGACGCAAAAGTGTGTTCGAGCGAATATTGAAGTGCGTCAACATTGGTTGAATGAATATGTTTTGAACATCAAATGAAAAGAGAATATCATTGTCTCTGCAATGAACAGCATCTTCTGGTGATATTTCCCTAGAGATTGGAGAATAGAGCAGTTACAAATATCACATACAATCTGGACGCAAAATAGCTTGTTTTTTATTAGTATTAGTTCTGTTTTTGTTTAGGAGCATTTAGTTTCGTGTCGAGCACGAAACCCTTTTTTTTTTGCACACCGACTGTGTTAATTAGATTTTGGACATAATCATCTGTCAGTGAGGACCAGAGGCCTCGAAACTGCCATGGTTTTGGGTGGTCTGGGGTGGAATGAATAAAATCGCCCTCATGGGAATCAGTGGATGCTTGGTTTCGTGGACTCCATCGCGCAAGTGCTGGAACGCCATGTCTTACCCTTATTTTAGTCACGGTGTTGTTCAGATAGACATCTCTATGCACAGAAAAGGACTTTCTCACCGGTCCAATGCCACTAGATAATTCTTGGAAAACCAAATCATTTCAACATTGGAGTGGTCACCAGTAAACATATTTCACCTATAGGAATCCAACAGGTATGGGAAGAGTGAAGTACCAAGAACCAGCAGCTGAAAAAAGTGACTTACTTAGCTCCCAATTCAGACCCTATGTTTGCAACTTTCTATGACATTTGGGATGAAATAACAGATAGCTGGGTCCAAAATTTAAATACAAAAATAATGGCTCTTGAGCAAAACAACTATAAGCGCATTTAATGTTAAATCCAAATTTTGCGTGGTATTTGTGGTTGATCTGTTTTCTGTCCTGTTTGAAACTACCGTGATAAGATACCAGAACAAAATAACATTATTGTATATCGCGATACAAAATTCTCCATTCAGTGTATCACATTTCTTTTGCCAAGCCTGATTTTTAAAACCAATTTTGAGTGACTATATCTTGGTCGTCTCTTAACATAGACGAACTATTAGTGTGTCAGATTATGCAGAATTTATTTAGCTTTAAATTGGCATATTGCTATGCTGCATGAGTAGGTAATGCGAAGTTTTAACACATTGATTGAGCGATTACATTTTCAAGTTTCTTTTGGGCGCCATTGTAATTTAAGTTATACCTTAGAGCAGCATTCAAAACAAAGACATGTACCTCGCTGTCGGTATAAGAAAGAGAGAGAGAGAGAGAGAGA
>NW_004797442.1:945953-955476 GCF_000002075.1 Aplysia californica
TCCCCCCCCCCCCTCTTTTTTTTAAACTAATAAAAAGAAAGTAAAAGAAATAAACATGTTTTAAAAAATGAAGATACTAATGAAAAACAAATTTGAAATAAAGCGAAAAAATAGAATATAATTCAAAAGATAAAAATGATATATAATACATTTTAAAAAGCATATAAGAAAAGAGGTAAAATTTGCAAAAACGGCCACTAAAACTTTGGAGTTTCCAAAGCTTGAGAGTCCTCGTCGGAAGCTGCAAAGTCACTTTTCTAAATATACATCTAGATCTATCTTTCACAGAGGATTTTTCAGTTGAAATAACACAGAAAAGAGTTCTAAAATGGACATAAAAGGTGCTGAGCCAAAAAATAAAATCGATAAAAACTGCCTAACGGTTGAAAAATGTCAATTTCTTCAATTTCATTATTTTTGACGAGTGTCTGACTTCACCACAATGACCTACAAAAATCATGCCCAAAGCGTATGTGTCATATTTTTACAGGGCATAACAATATCTTTGTTCCATAAAAATCAAAAGCTCTAATCCTTCTTTCTCTGAGCCGGCATAATTATTAGGTAGCAATTATAATTTGGGTTCATTTCTGTCCTTGGAAACCAAATGTCTCCTTGGGGATTAAAATTGGAGTTGTCTTTTTTCGTAACTGTTTTTATTGTTATTAATCCCCTGAACCGAGATGATAAAACTTACTAGATGTTTTGAGAACTGAGCTTCCACAAAACTGTTGTGACGTTCGTCAGCTTCTTTCTCTTTCTAACCCCCTTGTTGTTTATTTACCTTCCTGCGCACACAAAAATAGGGTATTTCACAATATAAAGCGCACTCCCGTATTCCTTCCGAAAGACATCCGAAATCCTGCTCGCTTTCCTGTGACTGTTGGGGAAGGGCACCGTGTTCGGCGTCCTTTTTGTCTCACTATCAGATATTTGATATGGCCTCTCGATGTTCCGTTCCCCCTTTTCAAAGCACAGTTGAGCGTGATCTGGCGTCGACTTAATAATGAATGCGAGCATGTGTGTGTGTACCACAAAAGGTTGAAGTCTAACACACAGCGTTGTAGGGGACATGTGATAGCTCAAGCGGAACGGGCTGCTGTATTGTATCAAGAAATACAATATCTTTTTTACAGAGAGAATAAAAAAAGACAAAAAGCAGACAACCGAGTTTCACATGTGTCCGTGTTGTTGTGACACGGCGCATAGTAGTGGCAAGGCGCAGAAAATCGAGGTCGAATCTAATAAAGGTAAGGAATAATTTTTATCGGGTGTCTCACTCTCTGTACTGGACGTTGTCTCTCGGATTGGCCCTGGCAGGCAGATTGGAAGGCCGCCTCCTAAATGATTTAAATTGTACCGATTTTGGATTAGGGTTGTGGGGGGGGGTATGTTAAAGACCCACTTTAAGAAAAAAATAAACATGTCAAAATGGTACTAGAATGAAGACACGCAATGTGGAAACACTTACCGTAAGTTACAGTCAACGTACGAATTAATATGTTGTATTTCTTAAAAATCACCTGCAGCGTTCTTCTGCTTTTTTCTTCATGTGCCACAGTTGCAAAATACATCAGCAATCATGGTTTGTCTTTTATTCCTTCTATGCCTGGATGTGCTATGGAAAAAAACAACTCGACAATGTCCTGATCTATTCACGTCACCCGATTCTTCAAGTTCTCTCACCAAAGCTGTTCTTTTTCTACCTGAATCATTACACAACAGTTATCGATCAGGAATACGCATATAGTATCTCAAAAAGAGCAAACCGGAGATTTAAAAAATAGCAGGTCCGGGAGGGGGAGGGGGGAGAAGTGTGGGGGGTTGGGTGGGATAACGTGGTGCGTGGACCTTCCATCCCTTGATAAGAAACACAAAAGGAGCCACAAGAATGTCACACGAACAAGGATTGACCGGACAAAAGACCCAGGTCACAATCCCTGATCTCACCTGAACTTACTCAGCTAAAAACAGCACCTGGCCAGAGATAGCTTATGTCTCGAAGCGGAGATTAATGACTTAATAAGTTTGTGAAGTCGGTCACCTCAATTTCACATGCACGTACCGCTTGCTCTAGTAGAATATTATGACTGTACTGTATTATACGAGGTCTGTCCCAGAAATAAGTTTCCCTGTTCTGTAAAACAAACACGTTTTCATCTCTGTATTGAGACCAACGATTGTTATTTTGAATAAGAAACATCTTGCTGTTAATACAAAATGTCATGTCTGTAAGCTAGAAAATGTTGATTTTGCAGAACAGGGACATGTACTTCAGGTAAAGACCTTGTATAGGTATAACGGCCCTTTCAACAATGTAAGATTATTTAAGAGGTAAGGCCTCCAAATTCAACGTCATTCTCCAAAAGGACCGAACTGAACGAGAGAAGAGTCTTAAAAACTCATCAAAAACAACCAAAGCTAAGAAAATTCCCTTGAGGATTCGAACAAAGACAATCCATTTCAAAATTCAACATGATACCTACTGAGCTATCGGCGCGCCTCCAGGTATAAGTCGGAGGCTCACATTTTTCTGTAAAAATAAACTGAAGCCCTCCATTCGGAGCTCCTTAGACATATTATAATAGCTGACATCCGGGGTATCCACTTTCCATAAGTTGACAATTGGGTCCCATGACGTCATGAACCAAAACACGTTTAACATATCTTGAGAATTGTGTGTTGGGGGGGGGGGGGCAGATGGAAGGGGGACGAACATGAATACAACAGTGAACCCCTTTTAGACTACGTGAAACAGCTTCATCATAGTGTCCCATTATAATATTCTTATTGAAGTCAGAATGTTTTTACAATACTACGTAATTCGAAGTGCGCAAATGACAAAATCTAGCGATTCTCTGCTGTCTTAACAGCACTCGAAGTATGGTCGTTTGAACGACAAGTCGGAGAGTCCTTTAGGAAGCAAAAGGAAAATACAGTGACTTGAAAGTATTAACGATTGATTTAATAATAATAATAATAAATAGCATTTGTATAGCACATATCCCCGCTTAACTGCAGGCTCTATGCGCTTTACACTATATTATTACCCCAGCAGACCACAGAACACTCCGAAACATTCTCAGCTTCCCGGGAAGCATACAGTGCAAGCAACCGACTAAGCGCTCAAACACTAACAAACTGACAAGATCTTTCGCTGTCTATAGCCGGGTACCCATTCCCACCTGGGTGAAGTGAGGAAAATTCGTGTAAAGTGCCTTTCCCAAGGACACAACGTCGGGCCCCTGACGGGATTCGAACCCACGACCTTACGGTTGCGAGTCCGAAAGACTGACCACTAGGCCACCTATATGTATATAAGATATGATAGCTTATATGTAAGTTATATATATATATATATATATAACTTATATATATATATATATATATATATATATATATATATATATATATATATATATAAGATATGATAGCGTTTTACTAAAAGAATCTGCCCAATAACTGATCACTATCCTTGATAATATTATTAAAGACCAATTCTATAACGCCTACTCCCTGGAGGCTCAAGGCGCTTCACACAACAACAAAAATTTTAAAAAATTCAACTTTTCATGTACACATGCTCATTTATAGCACATTCCTTAAGTTTTTAGTTTTAGTAAGTGTTTTACGGCACTTGCAATACAATAAGGTCATATTAAGTGCAGAAGATTAGAGGTGCTACAAAAGAGTAACAAACACAAAAAAAGAAGGAGGGGAGGTAAGGGTGATAGATGTTTGATAGGAGAAAAGGAGAAACCACAACAGAGCCCGCGACAACCACCCGCTCCTAGAAAAGCACAACTCTTTCGAAGGCAGACATCCGCAATCAGACAAAGAACACATCAGCCAACATTCTAACCGTATCCCATTTCCAACTCGCCTGTCCTTTTTATTCGAATGGAAGCTGTATGACTCCCCAGTCGACACAACTTAGGCTAGATCATATAGGCTAGGTAGGAGACGGGCATTAACCGTCCCTGTAAGGGGCCAATCCAGGCTGAGAGGGATACAGTGACCCAGTGCAAAAACCGAGCGACTCGATTAAAAAACATACAAAAAAGATTGTTTTTAAAACAGAAACAGTTGTGTCGGCTGTCTGTTGTTCTTTGTGTATCCATGCGTTAGGTTTCCGGGTACCCCTCCCTCAGGTACCATAAACTTTATGACCCTTACTTAAAGCAATAAACTAAGAAAGGAGAGTTCAGAAAGTGGAGGTACTGCTCTGAGTGTGAGTCAGTAATAGCGCAGACGCTGAATAGAAAGGAGGTAAGAACATTTGGGTGTGCCTTCTTAACCTGGACAAACTCCCAGTTTTTTAACTATGTGTATGTTTTAATTTTAGTATTCGTTCATGAATGAAGAAGTCTTGGTTGAGGAAAATTGCAGACGACAGCTTATGAAGAAATATACGAAAGCGACAGGCAAAGTTCATTTAACACAAAATGTGGAAAGAAGCATTGGAGAATATCGTAACAACAGGCAAGTTTGGTGGAAAGAGAGGCAGAAGCAGATAGAGGGAAAAGCTACTGGACAAGTTAACAACATGGCTGGGAACAGCAAGAATGACAAACACCATCGTTGCAACGCAAGACAGAATGAAGTGGAGGTCCATGATCACCCACGCCAGTCGGCAAGGCACCGGATGATGATGATACATTAATGAACCCACACAAAGAAAACAACAGAACGCCCCCCCACCCCTCTCCACATGAGAGTCGGCCTAGCTGCTCCACCACAGATGGCTATCACACGGGTCTCAAGAACAACTGGGGCGGAAATCCTTTTGGCAGAGGATTGGGCAGTCCAAGGTCTCCCCTCAGATTGCATTTGTTGATTGTTTTTTGGGGTTTTTTTTTTTTGGGGGGGGTTCTTTTAAGAATTGAACAGACTGCACAATACGTTGTTTTTAAATGAAACTATCCTACTGCTAAAGATTAATAATTCTGCTGCCATTTCAATACTTAAATTTTTTTTTTCAATTTTCTTTTTTTTTGTAGGGGTGGGGGATTGGGCAGGCAAGGGGTAGGGGTCGTACCTTGCCCATTTCGATCAACTGCCGCTTTTGTGTTTAGTAGTTTCAAGAAAATGAGCAGGGCTTCGATATCAAACGTTTGATAAACTGACGGGAAAAGAAATGTGAATAGAGATCAAATATTGTACTTGCCAACCATTTCTCATTGAGAGCCATTTCCTTTTCTTTACGACACGCACATCAAGGAAGAAGTCATGAGGACAAATGATTTTCATTGAACTGTTTATTTTTCAGCAAAAATATCCATCACAAGTTGAAACCTCCAATTTCCAAATTCACAAAATCAGTACCGCTTATGGACATTTGCCAAACTGAGGACTGACCGACCCCGTCGATGCATTGGAAAGATACGTTCTTGGTTAAACTGTTGGGAAAATCTGCTCCTATATTCTTTCTAGCTATTGTTCAAGTTCATGTAACCTTTGGAGCTGGTCAGTTCTCGCTGAGATTGGTCTTTTTCCAGGGACATTACATGTCGTAGTGATGCAGGACGCAATTTGTTCTGGGGATGAATGAGGCGGATGTGTCAGTCTTGTCTCTGCGTTGTGATCCAAGGCCTATCACTTCTAAGTCGATCAATCATCGTTCCACACACCCACACATAATTTGGTCACAAATGTCCAGTGCTGTGTCTGTGGACATTGGGCCCTTGACCAACATTTCGCTATGTACTTCCAGCCTGAAGCATTTCTAGCGCTCACCTTCTATCATTTTCCGAAAAAAGGGACACGACGTTTTGAAGGGAGGGGCTACAGATGAAGACAATCTCGCTTTTTATTTAATCAAATGTAACCAAATTTTACGCCAAGAACAGGCATAGTAAGTACTCTTAAAAACCGCAATCAAATTTGAAAAAATGTTTCATTTTTATGGATACGGCGGTTATGTTGGATTTTGTAGACAAGTCTTACGTAATTAATACCGCACTCATTTTCCTGGAAAAAATTGTTTGTTTGTTGTTGGGTTTTTTGCGTGCATCTTAGCAATCAATAGATCTACAAACCTATGTGATGAATTTTTCCTTTAAAAAGTTTTATGAATTGTTTTTCCTGGGGTAATATTCACGTTAGCAAACACCACAAACTAAAAAACGATTCTATATATCAAATGTTCGTCACTAAGATTTTTAGGGATACATCTTTTCTTAATTCTGTGAAACTTTCATGAAGATTGGGGGTGGGGGGGGGAATGGTGGAGTTATTAAAAAAGAAGAGCCAAAAACCAAGTTTCTAGAAAACGGGTGATAAAGAAAAAATAGACTTTATGAGGAAATGGTGGGGACAAACATGTCCGAAAAGGGAAGAAATCAGACTTTAAGGGGTTCTTATGCAATGAAATAGTTGTAAGAGAGGCTGAAGAACCTAAAAATACTGCCCCCCCCCCCCCCTTAATAGCACAAAATGTCGCTGTATCTTATTTTTTCGATACAAACAGACGTAAGAGAAATTGAATCTTAGACTCAAATGCTGAACACGTGTAAAGTCCCATTATAAAGCAGTTGAATGAATTTGAAATTATAAAGTTATCACCGTTGACGAAATATACTTTTTTTACTGAAAGAAATCCGTGACCAGCCATTCGCAAAATGTTAAAAGAGGTCCTACTTCAGTGGAACCCATATTCAAGCGTGACACTGGAGTGACTCAAATCGCAAATTCAAAATATTTAGAAACAAAAATAATGGGCAGAACGTTAAGTTTCTTTATTTAAAAGTAGAACAGTACCCACTTACAAGCTTGTCACTTGGTCTAGCCTTTCACACGCCTATCAACGAGTTGTCTTTTGCAAAATAATTTAGCCCCCAGAGACATTATTTGTTGCCTGAAGGTGGTGTTATATTGCCAATAAACGAACACGTTGAGAAATGAGCAACACGCTATGAAACTGTGTTTCACTTGTAAAGCAAGATCAAAGACACTCGCTAGCAAATCTTGGTCATACTGATCAAAATACTGCATCGAGGAGCTGGCAAACGTAATAATAATAACGGGGACATTACACACAGCAAACATGGCCTCCACAACCATCACAGACTTCACTGCCCTCAGCTCTTTCCCCGACAGTTTTACGTCGCTCGAAGTCGAATCGGCTCGTTCCATGTCCGAGACTGACCTAAATTTGGAGGTGTGCTTTAGTTTCGCTGTTAAGATGACCAGATCTACGATAACAATAATCTGGCAGATGCTTGGCTCGAACACGAAAATACCCATCCGCACAGCGTCATCATCAACAGCTCCAACAAAGGAGGTCACCCAGAGCCTATTCCAGGAAGGGTAATGTTGCCATCAATCATCACGAGTAAACTTTGGTAGTTCATCAGGGAGGTCGGTATGCTAGTGAGCAGACAGGCAATGGTGATCATAGCCAGGTGTTTCCGCACATTTCTCTGAGTGAACAACAGTTTAAACCCCAGCGGCAGAGCCACGCAGCAACATTTCATCGTGGTCAGATACACAGTAAAGAGAGATGACATTCTGTTCATAATATACAGTATAGCCTCGCTTTGTGATTTCAAATTTGCAACCGTTACTTCCTCAAATAAGCTCTCAAGACCAGGCAGAAAGCTGAGAACAGTGGTCAAAAACAAACACAGTGACACTATTAAATCAGACAAAGTTAGAGCGAAGAGTGTCAAAGACGTCGGGCTCTCTGATATACCCAAACGACGAAATATCTCCAAAATTAGAATGTTTGGAAAAATTGCGAACGTAGCTATACCAAGATTGGAACGAAACCACACGCCCCCTACAAGCTGGAAATACTCGAGCAGGGACCTAACCTCATTGGTTATGCAGTCTGATGAACAGGGGCCAGGATCTTGAAATGATCCCACAAATGGGATGAACTCTTGGTTCAAGTTCTCTAAGAATTGTGGAGGCGACCCCCCTGTTTGGTTGGACGCTTGAGGGATGTTGTCAAAGTTTTGTTGAAACGACGTCATTTTGAGGGAACTTCATTCTGAAATGAAAACAAAATGAAACACAAAGGTAGATCATTTAGGAGGCAGGCTTCCGACCCAGCCTCTCAGGACCAACCCAGACTGAGAGGAATGCAACATTCAGCCAAGAAGACCGAGATGCTCAATAAAAATTCTCCCTACTCGGGAATCGAAAACACGTCTCTTGTCTGTGACAGCAAAGCGCTTAACTCACTGCAACACCACAGACGCTATTCAAAGTATTGTGGAAACCCTCAGTAATCTGAAGGAAGCCGTGTGCCTTAAGAAACGAGGTCGTTTGACCGAGGAAGCCATCTCACAAGTTCTATTCTTCTATTTTCTAGTTTCGGAACAGAGTGAACATGTTTTTTGTTTTTTTTAGACTTGTTTGTTTTTCATTTTAGTTCTAATAAGAGTTATTCTGCACTTACAACACAACTGTATCATGCAAATTAAACCCTGAAGATTAAAGGTGTGTTACGAGAGAGTAACACACTAAGAAAAGATGGAGGAGATGTACAATTTTTAATACTATAAAGACATTGGTTAAGACGCACACCGACTTAAAACAACCTTTTTCCTATCAATAATGGGTGTCCTTCTTGGATAATGATAATGTAGATGTACTCCCTCAATATTTGGAAGACTACAACGAGGAATTCATGACAAAATTAATCGTTCATCATTGCGAACCTGATCACACTTTTATCCTTCTTCAGGGCGTGCCAATAGATCTATTTTAAACAAAGTGGGCTTTTAGCTAAGTTGAAGTATTAGCAAAGGTTAAAGGGCACTTGTAAAACAAATTCGCCTCATAAGTACCAAAGACTGAAAGGGTTACTAGAGAGTAACATGCAAAGGAAAGGAGGAGAGATGCGGACGATAGATGGAAAAGGAAGGAGCAAACAATACCCAAATCAATGATCACCCAACTGCGAAGAGAGGCTACAGGAAGAGTGAGCAGAAGTATCAATACCGCATGGTTGGGCATCAGTGCATGCATTCGTCAATGAGTCTGCGGAGATAAGGTTGACGTGAGCACCCTGATTAGATGCTGGTGAGTAATCTCTATAATTCAGTACTTTGATTTTGTGAAAACATGTTTTTAAAACATTATGTATGGTATTTGTATATATTGTTGTTGTTGCTATTGCTGTTGTTGTTAATGATGCTGCTGATGATGTTATTGATGTTATTATTGTTGCTGTTGTCGTTGTTGACATTATTTTGACTGTTGTTGTTGTTGTTGTTATTGTTATTACTGTTGTTATTGTTGGTGCTGTTGTTGTTATTGTTGTTGTAGTTGTTCTTTGTCATGATTTTAAACATCTTGAATGTTTCATTCTGTTCCGGTTGCTTTTCATTGTTGGTTGTTGTTGTTTTTTTTGGTTATTGACAATGTTGCTTCTTTTCTGTTTTTGTTTTTGTTATTGTAATTACTGTGGTTGTTGTTGTTGTTGTTGTTGTTGTTGTTGTTATTATTTTTGTTGTTTCCTTATTGTTGCTCATGTGGCTTTTCAATGTGGTGATGGTGGGAATAGTTTCTGTTC
>NW_004797442.1:955703-969661 GCF_000002075.1 Aplysia californica
TGTGTGTGTGTGTGTGTGTGTGTGTGTGTGTGTGTGTTTTGCATGACCTTCAGAATTCCCGGAGGATTTCTAGTGACCGGATGCTGACACACCTCAGCTCGCCTGTCCCCCACGACTTTCTTTTCCCCCTTTCGTGTCCTGCCCATCACTTGATTCAGCCTGTCTTTCCTTTTCTTATTTTCTCCCAAAGAAAAAGGGACCCAGGAACGAAAAAGATGTGACAACCTAGGTTGAGAAAATAGGGCAATTTTCTCCTCCTTTTCTTTCTTCCTCCCTCCCCCGTCCCTCTTCCTCATTCTCCCCTTCTTCTTCTTCTTCTTCTTCTTCTTCTTCTTCTTCTTCTTCTTCTTCTTCTTTTTCTTCTAGCTAAAATTCACTATTCAGACAGTGACATTACATAATATTGTGTATACCTTTCTTTGCTGTCCAACCCCTGATGTGTGTTGTACACCTGACTGAGTTTTTGTGCAGACACTTGATCTCGTCAAGTCGTGATTTTTACCGTCTAGGACAACGAAGGGTGTGTTATTGACACCTTCAACGTTGACGGACAGACAAGTGCTTCTGCCCTAAAATATCATCTTGAGTAGCAACAGGAAATTACCAAATCTGTTTTTATTTCTTTGTTCAGGAAAAGTACGTCTGAATATTCATAATTACATAACGATATACTAATGACATTTTAAAAAAGAAAATAAGTTACAAATCGATGTTTACAGTGTGATCATTATAATTTGTTGGCCTCATCGTAAAAAACAATTAACCGTGGAACTTCAATTTCGGATGTCTTTTGTGGCAAAAAAGCCCCTCAAGTGTACAAATCATATATAGTAATAATGACACCAATAATTACACTTCTGATTAAGAGGGGCAAGTTCTTTGTATATTATACTACCGCATTCGCTAATTACACAACCAATAGTTACGCAATTCTGCCCTATTTCTTGCAGACTGTCAATAAACAAAACAAATTAATAAGCTATACTCTTAACTAGCTGATGACATAATTATTATGACCTATACTTTTCCAGGTCGTAGTACGCCTTTTACCCGTGCTGATATCATGACGATTAAATTTTAATAAGCTCCTGTAATTTCAGGAAACGATTTGTTTCAACGGATTTGCACGTTTATTACATATCCTGTAAAAATGCGACTGAGTCATGCAATTCATGCTATTTAGGTCCCAATATTATATCTAACTCTTAGAGCAGCACGCGCCAGTTGAGTCAGGTCTAGGTGTCGCTCTCATGTTTACAGTCGTAACACAAATCTACGAAACCCCTGCCAATCTTTGTTAATTAAACTATAACCAGAATCTCTGCTTATTGAATGGAACTGTCATTTCTACTCAGTTTGGGATTTATTTTATGTGAATAGGTTAAACCGGAGTGGAGAAATAGGGCAGTGTGTGACGGTCAGAACTTGGAAGACGGATAATTATTAGTTGCGTACAAAGGAGAAATTATAGTATTCCGTACACTTCGTATAAAAACGGCTCTTCAGAAGATATAGTAAGCTCTGTTTATGATCAACATTTCTAAAAAAAAATAAACAAGTACGACGACAAGTCCTTCCTTGTGCTTTCTTTTATTTCGAAAAAATAATATCAAAACAAGAGATTCGACTTGCTTAACAACAATATCAACATGGAAGATATCTGTACGGGTACGTTAAACAACAGTATCAGAACAGAAGATTACACAAACCTTAACCCAGTGATCAAAAATATTTTGTGGGGAGAAATGGACTCGTTTCACAATAACAACCATATGGAAGACCATTCTGTGGACCCGATGAGTAACATGGGATCTGCAGACGTTCGCAAGTTCAACCGTTTCGAAGTAATCGGAATGGTCTGCAATATGGTTCTACCTGGGTTAGGAATTCTCACAAATCTCTTCAATCTGGAGACATTTCGACGCATTGGTGTATTGCAGGATCCAACATCTATAACGTTGTTTGCTTTAACTCTCTCCGATCTGCTCACACTTCCCCTTGTTATGGTGACCTCAATTATAAACTTCAATATTATGCTACTAGACGCAGTATTAAAAAACGTGACATTCCAAGGGAGAAACTGTTACCAGTGGACTCATAAAATGTCAACCTTCTTCACCGTGTACCTCGTTGTAATTAAATTCTTTGAAGTGGTTCGACCAGCGAAATTCAAGTACATGTTCACGAACAGGAAAGTGCTTGCAGCTCTGATCAGTCTGGCACTAACCAGCCTTGCCATGTACATCCCGCTATCCCTGACTGTAGATTATCAAGAGGTCTCTGGCCCTGTATGTACCAATGGCATCGCAGATCCAAAAAACATGGCAGCGCCTCTCCCTGGAAATTTAGAACATGTGCTGAGGTACATAAACGACCGAGTAGAACCCGCTGTCTCCTGCTCTATCATCATCCCATGTCTGCTTGTCCTGGCAATCAAACTGATGCGGATGGCAAAATCGAATTCTGCTTCGGTAACAAAAACTGTTAACGGGAGTTCACGTGACAGTGGACAGTCCGGCAAAACAATAAGGAAAATTCGCTTAGTCATTGCCGTGGCTGCTCTCTTTGTTCTTTGGACTCTGCCCATGTTTGTGTCCGAGCTTATCTTCTTTAAAGAACTTGACCCGGACAAAGGACAATCCAGATCCAACTTCCGCTCTCTGATGGACAATATTGGACAAATCATGATCGTATCTAATTCGTCTTTTAAGATTATCGCGTACTTCATGTTTAGTTCCAGTTACAGACAAAAAGCCAAATCTTTGAGCCTTTACTTGTTTTGCTAGCCCTGGACCAAAGGGACATATTTCCTATCTCAGAATTACAAAGTTCTGTCTGACATTTTTGGCCATTTTTTAGTGATGTCGAAGGCGATAAAAAAGCAAATGTTCTATCTCCTCTTTCAAAATCGTAAGACTATTGGGAGTCGTTAGAAAGATATTCAAGGAATTACAAAGTTCTCCCTGAAAATTTTGGCCGTTTTGAGTAATTAAGAAACTGAGATTTAAAAAAAAAAACACTAAATGCTGTAAGCGCTTTATAAAAATCGCAAGACTACTTGGAGTCGTTATAAAGATATCAAAGGAATTGCATTCGAAAAAGGTTGACATAATGCGAAATCTGAGAGGTAACATTTCTCTAAACAAGGTACTGTGCAGGTAGAGCGTAATTCTGAGATAGCGATTTGTTCAATAAGCAGGAGGCCAAAGGCGGCACGTCTTAAACCGTCTATATAATTCAGAAACAGCACATATCCGTGTTTAAGTTTGTGTCTGTATTTACAAGTTTCAGATAAAGAAAAGGCAAAATAAAAACTCTCTGTTAATATCGAAGCTATGCTTCTGTTTTAAAGTAACCCGAAACAGCTTGAAGTACAGATGTTTTAAACTAGCACAGTCCCCAAAATGCCAGTGTGGAGAGGCGAACCAAACTGTTGAACACACCCTTCAGCACTGCAAGACACACAGGGCCCTGAGACAGGAAA
This sequence comes from Aplysia californica, assembly GCF_000002075.1. Classification (NCBI taxonomy): domain Eukaryota; kingdom Metazoa; phylum Mollusca; class Gastropoda; order Aplysiida; family Aplysiidae; genus Aplysia; species Aplysia californica. The sequence continues at coordinate 959,188 of NW_004797442.1, forward strand.
CGTGGACAACCCCACTGACACTACAAGAGAAGCTATACGGGCCGATAGATGAACTGAGCAGGACGGCCCAATTTATGACAGATACCAGACTTCAAGTGTGATGCGATCGAGAAAAAGAAGCTTGAAGATGAAAATAATCATGTCGTAGTTTTAATCAGGTGATCAAAAAATAACAAACAACCCAAGCCAAAACGTTACTATGTTTTCTCTGAATATCTCTCACACATTTTTTACAAGAAAGTTGTTATTTGGAACAGATTTAATTCATTTGAAAGGAATTTACTTTTCTGTCAAGCAAATTCATACAAAAGAATTGTGTATTCACAAATAGAAATGATTTTTAGAAAAGCCACCCATAAACCCAAAACGCACCAATTTTTAAAGATTTTGGAAGGAAAGAAATGAAATGATTGCGGTTTTTTGTTGTTGCTTTTTTCTTCTTCCTCTTTTTTATGAGTTTAATTTTTCCACCCTTGTAACATTTAAACAATATTTCCTTTCCTTTACAGAGTTGTTTTTTTAGATTCTAGAGTTCCAAGACCTAGTGCTCTATATGTCTCCCTTTGGGCTCGGCATATTTTGAGGCGTCTTTCTTAATGTTCAGTGGTGGCCTAACACTGGGATCCATCCAACCATGAGTGCTCATAGCCGCACACACTGACATCTTACAGTATGATGTTGTTTCTAGAGACAATAGTGGGGGGGGGAGGGTTGGGTTTGCCCTGTAGACAACATTCGTGGAGTTTATATATACTGCGAAGTAAAAAAGGCTTTGCCAAAGAACCAAATGTTATCGAAAAAATGTTTATGCCTTTCAAGACAATCGAGAAATCATGAACACATTACTATCCTCTGATCAATGTCATTTCTACGGACAAGTAAATAGTACAGTTGTGGATGGCGATTGACCTTGAGAATGTGGATCATTGAGATATTTGAGAGTCCTAGCTGCAGACATCGTCTACGGACAGACGTCTCTTGGGACTCGTCTACTGAATTCTGCATCCTGGAGTGTTTCAAGGGTTGGGAATGGTGTGTGTTTGACTTGAAGTGGTCGTATTTTTCTGAAAATGTTATGTTCTGATTCTCTGAAGGTCCTTACTGGTGAAATATATCCACCCTTGACATTAAAGAAGGCCATAAGGGCACTTTGGCATTATTTCTGTACCTTGTACGAAACTTACAAATTGAGCTGGAGTAAACTAAAGTTCAATACAGAGAGCTCTCTGCTCTCTACTAATCGTAACCATGATCTCAGCCGACAAAAAAATCTTGAAGATAAAAACAACGTCTGCAAACTCCTGAAGGCCTTTTGGACTACTACTATAGCTAGCAACATGGTACGACCTTTGGGTCTTTTAGTGGTAGGTCTAATGCCAACTAGTGCGTCATGCTACGAAAATGGGGACATAGCTGAATTTTTTTTTCAAACCGACTATATAGCGCAAACCTCTTCTGTGAATTTATCTAAAACAAATTTCAGCCAAATTCCTTTTGACTTCCAAACCTTGCGTACAAATTTGAAACGAACAAATTTAGTGTGGAGGAAAATATTTACAAAGAAAAGTTGTAGTAATTTTTTTTCTACCACCTTGTACTTGCAGCACACATTTGGTCAGGGGGCTCTCGTGGTCTAGAGGTTTAGATGTTGGCCTCTCATTCAAAGGTCCCAGGTTCGAATCCAGGTAGCGACCGAAAAATTTTCTTTTCTAAAATTGTCTCCTTTTATCTCCTTTCCTGCTCTCTAGCAATGTTCTGTTGTCTGCTTTCGTCTCCACTATCTGCCCCCACCCCCTCACCTCCTTTGCCCCCTCCTCTGGGCTCCTGACTCTTTCTGCAGCCTTTCTACTGCTACTCCTTGACTCCTTCTTACAGCTGTCTTTCTGTCACACCCCTGATCTTCTGGTAGGAAAGATCTACACCTAGCCTTCTCGGACAAGGGCAATAAATCTCGGAGGGCCCGTGTGCAAGTTGCGCACGTTAAGGATCCCTTGGCGGTCTAAAATCGATAAGAGTAGGCTTCGGCCGCCACCCGGGCAAAATTCAAAATTTCCTACCTACTAAAAGTATTAGGTGTATCCCGCGCGCTCATATGACCGTATGCAGTTGCGAGCGCCGTAAAACACTTACCCAAATCCCCCCCCCCCCAACAACAACACATTGGTCATAATGCATGTATCCGTGTAGACCAGAAGACGTATAGGTGTCACTGCTTTGGAGGACGTACAAAGAAATGAAGGAGGAGAGATAGTGACGATATACGTTCTAAAGGAAAGAAGAAGAAAATTTACCTTAGCAACCGCTAACCACCCACGGCCTTAAGACGATGCCAAAAGACAAGAATGCTCGTCTCAGTGAGTTGAAGTGGGGGTGGGAGTGCGAGAGGGAAAGTAACAAAGGAAAGGAGAGATCACTCCATGAATCCTTCTGACAATGGCATACGTCAGAATTTAAGATAAGATCAGATCAGATCAAATCAGATCAGAACAGATCAAATCAGATACACCTTATTGATCTATACTGTTACCCTCAGGTGTGACCCCTGAGTGTGTGTTTAAAAGAAGAAACAAAAAAAAAAAACCCAACTAAGGGCGAAGTTCGTTTAGCTCGTACGTGAATGTGGCCCTTAAAGAAGGCACCCCTTGTCGGATGCGACACAAATTTCTTCATTAAACACATCTTAACAGAATGACCAGACTTTGGAGATACTAGAAGGAAGTATTTTAAATGCCCAAAAAAAATGCAAGATCTATTCTGTCGTTGATCCCAACATAATTCTTGATTTTTTTTAAGGCCTTAGGCCTTTACAGTAATAAATGGTAAATACCGTTGTACAAACTTTATGCAAATTGTCATTTTTAGGTCGTTATTTTACCACACATCTTTACACATATCTATCCGATCATTGGCCTAAGCCCTCTCGTGCTGTGAACATTTGTGGCTTTAAACAACTTGTGTTTCCAGCGCCTATGTGACCTTATGCGGTTGCGAGCGCCGTAAAACTCTCACTAAACTAAACTACCAGAAGGGATGCCAACAGTTGAAGTTGGCAAACTGGAAAATAATGTGCGCGAGTGGGGTGAAGTGTCGAATAAGTCTCAATTCCAAGACCGTTTTCTCCCAAACAGCATTGACAAATAAAAGGAGATTTACATACTATTATGATTATGTTCAGTCTTTTTTCCTCTTTCGAAAAAAAGGAATTCTTTTATTACACTGGTGATAATAAACAATCTTTTGGGGAAACGACAACACTTCGAGTGCAAGGATAAATCGTTGTGATCAGCCCCACTGAGTGAAACAACTTGGATATGAGAAATGAAAATTTCAGTATTTTGATAGTTGAAGATGAGTGAACATGCTATTTTGTTTGACAGTAAAAACAAAAAGATACAGGCGACGGGAATAAGCTGTGTCAACAATCAAATTGAGAATTGGACCTAAAGAAGTGCTGTTATTTTTAAAGAAAATATGTCCCTCGCAGTATCAACTGAAAGACCGATCTATTTTCCTCATTTTAGTGCACATATAATAAAAGTAAACCTATCCGTACGTCGTGTTTTACTGTCGTATCCATACGACGTGGGGAACTCTGTGCCACCACTTTCCGAAAAGGAAATTTACTCGTTAATCCGATCCGTTCGCTTTGCATATCAGTCTGTCGAAATGATTTTTTGAGAAATACTGACAGTTTCAAAAAGTTCTTCGTACTAGAAGTATTCTAAATTGTGAAGAATACAACCCCAGGGGTACAAAATTACCCCAGTGCGTACGGATAGGGTTTATGAGTTTGTGAAGTCGGTCACCCCAACTTCACATGCACGTACCGCTTGCTCAAGTTGAATATTATGACTGTACTGTATTATACGAGGTCTGTCCCAGAAATAAGTTTCGCTGTTCCTTAAAACAAACACTTTTTCATCTGTACATTGAGACCAACGATTGTTATTTTGGATAGGAAATATCTTTCTGTAGGTTTGTACAAAAAGTCAAAAATGTAGATTTTACGCAACAGGGAAACTTTTTTCGTGGACAGACCTTGTATCTGTATAACGACCCTTTCAGTATGTAATGTTATTTAAGAGATGGAACCTCCGAATTCAACGTCCTTCTCTAAAAAAAAAAAGAAGATCTAAATGAGTGAAGAATCTTACAAACACCCCAAAACAATAGAATCTCAGAACGCTCCCTTGAGGATTCCAATAAAGACCAGGGAGCTTTCGTGGTCTAGAGGTCAAGGTGTTCGCCTTCTATTCAAAAGGTGCCGGATTCGAACCCGGATAGCGACGGAACATTTTCTGCTCTAACATTTTCTCCTTTCATATCCGTCCATGCTCTCGTACAATGTTCTGTCCCCTGCTTTAGTCTAAACTTTTTGTCCCCACGCCCTCACCTCCTTTGCCCCGTCCTCTGGGCTCTTGACTCTTTTTGCAGTCTTTCTACTGCTACTCCTTAGCTCATTCTCACTGCTGTCTTCCAGCAGCACCCCTGATCGTATGATAGGTAAGATCTACACTTAGCCTTCTCGGATAAGGGCTGAAAATCTCATAGGTCCCAAGTGCAAGTTGCGCACATTAAAGATCCCTTGGTGATCAAAATCGAATAGAGTAGGCTTTGGCCGCCACCCGGGCATAATTCTAAATTCCCTACCAACTAAAAATGTTTCATGTATTCGCATGCTCATATGACCTAATGCAGGTGTGAGCGTCGTAAAACACTTACCAAAGAAAAACAATATTATCAATACAGGCCATCCATTTTGTTGTCCAACATGATAGCTACTGAGCTATCGGCGCGCCTCGAGATCATATCCGGTTGCTCACGTTTTTCGGTAAAAATAAATATGAGCCCTCCATTTACTCCACTTCAGATGGGGTGACAATTGGGTCGTTGTGACGTCATGAAGAAAAATGCTTGTAACTTATCTTACGTTTTTTGGTAGAAGAAAAGGGGAAGAAATATGAACACCGTAGGGGACCTCTTTTCATACTAACTAAAAAATAAAATTATAGAAATAAAATAAAAATCATAGTTTGCCATCATACTATTCCCAAAGAAGCAAGAATATTAAGTTTCCTCAATACTACGTAATTCAAAGTGCGCAAATGACAAAATCTGGCGATTCTCTGCTGTCCCAACAGCACTCAAAGTATGGTCGTTTGGACGAAAGGTCGGAGAGTCCGGTAGGAAGCAAAAAGAATGTAACTTGAAAGTATTGACCAAAGATTTCTATGAGATATAATAACCTTTAGCTGAAAAAAGCCCAATAACGTTGATCACTATCTTTGATAACATTAATAAAGATCAATTTTATAACGCCCATACCCTCTAGACTCTATGGGCTTCGCATTAAAAAACAACATCAAAATCAACATTTTATGCACACATGCCCATTTATAGCACAATCCTTTAGTTTTTAGTTTTAGTGTTTAACGGCACTTGAAACACAATAAGTTCAAGTGCTGAGGATTAGAGATGTTACAAGAGAGTAACAATTAAAAAAAAAGAAGGATAGGAAATAAGGATGATAGATGTTTGATAGGAGACAATGAGCAAACCACAGCAGAGCACCCGCTAACCACCCGCTCCTGGAAAAGCACAATCCTTTCGAATAGTGACATCCGCAATCAGACAAAGAACACATCAACTCATCATTCCAACCCTCGTGCATTTTCCAACACCCCTGGGTTTTTTTTATTCGAATAGAAGCTGTATGAGGCATCAATTGACGCAATTTAGACTAGATCATCTAGGCTAGCAGATGGGCGTCAATCATGCTTGTCAGGGTCAACCCAGGCTGAGAGGGTTACAGTGACTCAGTACACAAATCCGAGCTACTTGATTTAAAAAAAAGGATTAGAAATAAAGAAAACTGTTGTTTCGGCCGTCTCTGTTCATTCTTTTGTTCGTGCGTTAGGCTTGTGAGTACCGCTCGCTCAGGTGCCATAAACTTTATGGCACCTGCTAAGGGCAACAAACTAAGATCGGAGAGTTCATAGGGCAGAGGTCAGCCACTCAAGGCTTTGAGTGTTAATCAGTCGTTGCCAAGAACAAGGATGGGGTAGAAAGGATGTAGGAACATATCTGAGGCAGCGTGGTGGAATCAGGCTCTGGTCAATTTTTGGACATGTAGAGTTATTGGTATCACCTTAAAGCTTTTTTGCTTGTCTTTATAAGGATGAAAAAAGATCCATTTATCTTGAATACAAGTCGAGATATTTGCGAAAGAAGGAGATGGGGTTCACCTATTTTCAGAGGTAAAACTAGTGAGAAAATGGTCGTCAAAGATTAGTTATTTCCTTAGCTAAGGAGTCCGTGGTAACTAAAAATTTACATTTTTTGTACCTTAATCAATGTTTTCCAGAAAATTCCACACATAAATGAATTCTTTAATGGGTATGAAAGGTGTTGAGCCAAATAACATACATTTGATAAAAATTCCCAAGCCTGCGGAAAAATGCAAGTTTCCTCATTTTGATTATTTTGATGAGAGCCTGATTCCACCACGCTGCCTCACATATATTTGCGTCTGTCTTCTTATACTGAACAAACTTAGCAGTTCTTGAACTCTGTGTGTGTTTAGTTTATACCTAATATATACGTATACCTTAATAAACCCACACAAGGACACCAAAATAATCCCCCCACCCCAACCCCTCTCCACATCAAAGTCGATCTTTTGGAAGAGGATTTGGCAGTCTGAGTTCTCCTCCCCTCAGGTTGCTGTTGGTTGGGGGGGGGGGGTTTTTTAGGGGGGGGGGGGTTCTTTCTTTTTTTGTGTTTTTTTAAAGTTTGAACAGACAGCAGAATAATAACACTATGCTGTTTTTAAACGGGAAACTATCGTACTGCTAAAGATTAATTCTGCGATTTTAATTTTGTTAATTACATTTTTTTTTGGGGGGGGGGGGCGACGGGATATGGGGCATACCTTGCCCATTTATAACAACTGGCACTTTTGTGTTTAGTAGTTTTAGCAAAATGAGCAGGGCTTTAATTTCAAAAGTTAAATATACTGACGGACAAAACAAAGTGTGAATAGAGATCAAATATTGTACTTGCAAACCAATTTTTCATAGAGAATCTTTTCCGTTTCTGGACGATACGCACATCAAGGAAGAAGTCATGGGAATAATTACTTTTTATTGAACTGTTTATTTTTGCCCCAAAATATCCACCACTCGTTGAGACTCCCCAGTTTCCAAATTCACACTGAGGACTGACTGACCCCGTCGACGCGGGGAAAAGATACGTTCTTGATTAAACTGTTGGGAAAATCTGCCGCTATATTATTCGTTCTAGCTATTGCTCAGTTTGGAGCTGGTCAGTTCTAGCTGAGACTGGTATTTATCCAGGGACATTACGTGTCATAGAGATTGTAGCCTACTGAAGAACGTTGATTAAAGACACACCTATGTAAATTTGCAAGTTTCAAGGAAAATCAAACTTTAGAAGCTACCAAACTTTGGCGGTCATCATTTCGCGAATTTTACTTCTGACATCAGACGAAACCCCGCTTTTTCAACTGCCAATAATATGTAGACTTTTATTCAGGAAAATGGGCATTAGAAAAAAGGATACAAATAAATTTCTAAGCCCAAACTCTGATGAGCGCGTGAAAACACCTTGTCGTGACACATTTAATTTGTCTCCATCCTTTAACAGATGGCCTTTCAAACTCCACTCAAGACAGTGGACGTTTCCACATTTATCAAATAATTCATTGTTTTTGTAGCTATTGTTTACTATGTTTTGTCTATGCGATTCTTGATTTTGCGTTTTTCGCAATTATGTATAGGGAAATCCGCGAACTCCATTTATGGGCAAAATGTTAAAAGGGACCATACTGCAATGTAACCCATATACAAACATTACACTGGGGTGACTCAAATCGTCAATTCAAAATATTTAGAAACAACAAAATGACAGAACGTTAATTTTTTTTTTTTAAAGTAGAACTTTACCCACTTACAAGCGCGTCACTTGGCTTGGTCTAGACTTTCACACGGCTCTCAGTACGTTGTCTTTTGCAAAATAATTTAGCCCCCAGAGACATTATTTGTTGCCTGAAGCTGGTGTTATATTGCCAATAAACGAACACGTTGAGAAATGAGCAACACGCTATGAAACTGTGCTTCACTTGTAAAGCAAGATCAAAGACACTGGCTAGCAGTTCTTGGTCATACTGCTTAAAATACTGTAGCGAGGAGCTGGCAAATGTAATGATAATAACCGGAACATTACACACAGCAAACATGGCCGCCACTACCATCACAGACTTCACCGCCCTCAGCTCTTTCCCGGACAGTTTCACGTCATTCGATGTCGACTCGGCTCGTTCCATGTTCGAGACTGACCTAAATTTGGAGGTGTGCTTTAGTTTTGCTGTTAAGATGACCAGATCTACAATAACAATAATCTGGCAAATGCTTGGCTCGAACACGAAAATACCCATCCTCACAGCGTCCTCATCAACAGCTCCAAACAAAGAAGTAGTCCCGGAACCTAGAGCAGGGCGGGTAATGTTGCCATCAATCATCACGAATAAACGTTTGTAATTCATCAGGGAGGTCGGTATGCTAGTGAGCAGACAGGCAACGGTGATCATAATCAGATGTTTTAGCACATTTCTTTGAGTGAACAACAGTTTAAACCCCAGCGGCAGAGCCACGCAGCAACATTTCATCGTGGTCAGATACACGGTATAGAGAGATGACATTCTGTTCATGATATACAGTATAGCCTCACTTTGTGATTTCAAATTTGCAAATGTTACTTCCCCAAGTAAGCTTTCAAGACTAGAAAGAAAGCTGAGGACAGTGGTCAAAAACAAACATAGTGACACTGTTAAATCAGACAAAGTTAGAGCGAAGAGAGTCAAAGACGTCGGGCTCTCTGAAATACCCAAACGACGAAATATCTCCAGAATTAGTATGTTGGGGAAAATTGCGAACGTTGCTATACCGAGGTTGGAACGAAACCACACGCCCCCTACAAGCTGGAAGTACTCGAGCAGGGACCTAACCTCATTGGTTATGCAGTCTGATGAACAGCTGCCAGGATCTTGAAACGGTCCCACTATGGACTCTTGGTTCAAGTTCTCAAAAAATTGTGGAGGCGGCCCCCTTGTTTGGTTGGACGCTTGAGGGAAGTTGTCCAGGTTTTGTTGAAATGACGTCATTTTGAGGGATCTTTGTTCTGAAAAATAACAAAAAACAAACAAAAAAACAACTACACAAAGGTAGGTCATTTTAGGAGGTGGGCTTCAGATCTAGCCTCTCAGAACCAACACAGCCTGAGAGGAATGCAACATTCAAGCAGGAAGACCGAGATACAGAAAAGAAAATATTCTCCCAACTCAGGAATCGAATTCACGTCTCTTGCCTGCTACAGTGAAGCTCTTAACTCGCTGTAACGCCCAAGACGCATCCAAGTACTGTGGAAACCCGTAATAAGCTGATGGAAGCCGTGTGCCTTAAGAAACGAGGACGTTTGACCGAGGAAGCCATCTTACAGGTTCTATTCTTCTATTCTGGGTTATATTTACATACAATGTTCTCAGCCTCGGGAATAGGTGAATTTTTTTGTTGTTGGTTTTTTTGGGGGTTTTTTTATGTTCTGGTAAGAGTTTTTCGGCATTTACAAAATAACTGGGTCGTGTAAATTAAACTCTTAATGTAAAATGTGTGTTACGAGAAAGTAACACACTAAGAAAAGAGAGATGAGATTTACATTTTTATACTATAAAGACATTGGCTAAGACGCCTACCTGCTTAAGACAACTATTTTCTCATTAATAATGGGTGACCCTCTAGGATAATGATAATTTACACTGACTCCCTGGATATCTGAAGGACTACAAAGAAAGAATTAATGAGAAAATTGTCCGTTCATAATAGCAAATTTGGTCACACTGTTATCCCTCTTCAGGGCGTGCCAATAGTTGTATTTTAAACCAAGTGAGCTTTTAGCTAGGTTTAAGTATTAGCAAGAGTTATACGGCACTTGTAACACAAATTCGCCATATAAGTGTGGAAGACTGAAAGCGTTACTAGAGAGTAACATACAAAATAGAGGAGGAGAGATGCGGAAGATAGACGGGGAAGGAACGAGCAAACAGCACCAGGTCACTCGAAAACGATTATTCCCAAATCAATGGTCTGCCAACTGCGAAGAGAGACAACAGGAAGAGTGTGCAGAGTTATCTATGCCTCCTGACAGGACATCAGTGCGTGCATTCGTCAATGAGTCTGCGGAGATAAGGTTTACGCGGGCACGCTGATTTGATACTGGTGAGTAATCTCTACATGTATAATTCCGTTTGTTCATTTTGTTCAAACATGTTGTTTAAAAAAACAACCCATATATCATGTATTATAATTATACATTATTGTTGTTGTTGTTGTTGTTGTTGTTGCTTTTGATGATGATGATGATGATGATGATGATGATGATGATGATGATGATGATGATG